>NW_019234961.1:167069-192461 GCF_002742605.1 Olea europaea var. sylvestris
CTATCCGGTCGAAGACGCTTACTGACCTCTGGTCATGTTGTGGAAAGTTGTCCCCCAAGAGTGGTTCTGATGGGTGGCTCTCCTGCATATAAGATGTTGCTTCGGTGTTATCCTCTCTTTCGAGAGGACGTTCGGTGTGCCGGCTCATATGGCCTCGAGAATGAGACAAAGGGATTTCCTGTACCGGATACGATCCTTGGGGCATCTGGTGTCCCTGAGCTTGCATGAAAAGTTCCCGCATCGCCATATTCTGAGCTGCTATGTCTCTCATGCCTGCAGCTTTCTGGGCCATTCCTTCGGTGAGTACGGCTGTTCTTTCACCTCGTCGACGCCGGTGATGCGGTCTCTGATGAGTAACATTGTTATGAAGTACTTCCTCCTCAGAGGCCTCTCTGATGGGGTTGTCTTCACGGCTGTAGCTCATCCTACCTCTTCTTTCAAGGATAGTAAGAACTTGGATTGTAACTTGACTTTTATTCTTTTTCAAGAATGCCGCCCTTTTCAGGGTCAGTCGCCGGTTTTCCGGTGGCTCCCCCGACGGGGAATGTAGGACTTTGAATGGGGAATGACGTTTCCCACAGACGGCGCCAAACTATTGACCTTTAAAAATGGCTCTTCCAGGTGGCCAACTTGTAGCTACTCCACGTATTCCTCCCTACGAAATGAACAAACTGTCAGGCGCACACGGCCGGAACCAACGGTGGTGGCGGCCGTATACACTCCGACGGTCAAGTCAGGTTTGGGTGGTCGGAACAGTGTCCAGGGACTACACAAATCAACCAGTCAATAAAGGGGGAGGAGAATATATAAACTTGTTATGGAGTGCTATCTATTGAGAGTTTCATTACCTTTGCCTCTGGCCAATCTTTGGGTATTTATAGGTGGTATGAACCGTGGGATGTGGAACACGTGTATACATCTGACGGTATGAAGCGTCTGCTCATAGGCGTCAATCAGCCGCGCTTGTAGAGTGGGCGGACAGTTTGTTTCCCCCGAGTTGAATTGACATAAAGTTGATAAGTCACATCAAATAGCTTTATGAGGGACGTCACATCAATTTAAACCTTATATGCAGAGCAAATCTTAAATTGGCAGTGAATCTTCTAACGGGGTCGGAGACGGGACACTTCGGCAGATCAGTGACAGGAATTGGTGTATCACTTCGGAGAGGCTTCGGGAGGTCGGAGTGGTTCCGAGGCTCGTAAAATGAGGCGTAACAGAACTCATGAATGGTCATCTAGTACAATCAGCTCCTCACCTCACCTCACCTCACCTTGGGCAAAAGAATGAATAGGCCTCCTTTTGGCCCCCAGAGGCTTCTAAGTGCGTCTAAAACCTAGGTTAGCCTAGAAGGCTAAAACGTTATGTCCAAGGCCACAAACTGTCACTTGACTTGCAACGATCATACTTTTGAACCATTCTTTACACACCATATTATGCCCTTGTTTGATGGTCATTATTTTGGAAAAAATGAAAAATAATTTTTTTGGAAAACATGTGGCTAAAAAAGTAAGAAAAATATGGGTTTACGTGCAAAATATATTAGCCCTTGTTTGGACTCCTTTAAACAAAAAAAACATTTTTTAAAACTCATTTTCAACCACATAATCTTCACTAAAATAATATTTGATGTAAACCCAAATTTTTTCTTACTTTTTAACCCCATGTTCTCCAAAAAAAAAAAAAAATTACTTTTTCAAAATATATTTTTCCCAAAATCTCATAAAAATGGACCCCAAACAAGGGCTTATTATGTGAATGTAGTTGAAAATAAATATGAGAATTATGGAGTTTTATTTTAAAGAGAGACAAACTGAGGTTATGTCCATTTTAATTTTGTAACACTAAAATGTTTTCAAGACCCAATGTGAGTCACAACATTTTCTTACATATGAAACATCCCTTCCATAAAATTTTTGGCGATTTTAGAGACTTCCACCTTACAAAAGAATTATACACATAAAAGGATCTGAATTACCAAAAGTATTAACACATTTTGAACTAATTTGTATCTATGAAGTTTGGAAGCTATTAGAAAGTTAATTATCGATTAACTAATTTCAAGGTATTAAAGTAGTTGTAAATTTTATTAACAAACCGTATATCTTTCTTAAGAATTTAAGAAAGTACATTTATTTCAATATATAATTCTTATAAAACCCATGTCTTCATGTAACACCTAGAAATATTAACGTTAATATTTCGGTAAACACATTCGCTTTTATCATTACTCAACATATAGGTTCAGTTGAGTCATCCTAAAGCTTGCCACCCTTCATAAATCATCGTACTATACTAATCTGAAAAGTAAACATAAAACGAGAAGAATAATAGCTATGTGAGTAGAATTGTATGTGTGTATGTATGTTCGTGTATATATGACATGATTTATTCTTAATATCGAGCCCTGTGAACTATAACCATTATACAATATCAGAGTAACTATAAGAATAATTAGAGATGTCAAATAAGCCGAATGAACTGTTTGGCTTGAGGGACGAGTCGGAGCACAGGCAAGTGGGCTGACTTACACACGAGCGAGCGGGCTGACTTACCCATGGGCCAGCGGCTCGTGAGCCACGGGCAACTCGTGAAGTGAGCTCACGAACCTGTCTCATTGGTTGCCTCTACAGTGACCGGTTTGGGAACATTTTGAACGTTGCCGAACTTACAAAAGTGGCGAACGCCCGCTTTATTTAGTTTTTTTATTTTTTACTTTCTAAATACTCCAACATATTTCCAAATTTTTTTACACACCAACAACAATTTCCACTCTTCTCCACATTCTACAATCTACTGCATTAACTTCTACTTTCAATTTCAATTATTCAATCATTCAATATCAATTACCACACTACAAATTTACAATTATAATCCTAGTTACACATAAACTTTCTTTGAATTCTTAATTTCTTTCCATACTCTTTATTTACTTACTAGTTACAATACTATACAAATTACATTACATATTTTATACATTTCCTTACCATTCACAAATGGATTCACACTTATTTGTTGAGGGATTGTTTGGTATAAAAGGCAAATCACATATGACACCACAAAGTCAATTTCAAAATGAATTTGTTGATCTCAACGAAGTACTTGTTTTCGAAAATATTCCAAATTTGGAGGCTCATGAAAGTAGTAGTAATCCAATTTTTTTGGATGACGTTGATGTTCTTGAAGTCAAACAGGAGGAATTAAATATTCCCGATACAAGAAGGAAAAGAATAGGTAAAGTATTGGGATCACTTTAAATTGATTACAACGGGTCATGTGGTCGATGGAGTCGTACACTCTAAAATAGTAGGTAATTCTGTCAATAACAATTGACATAGCAAAATGACATTTGTACCACCCACCTTAACCGTAACTATAAAGCATGAGTGGCCAAACATGGTCTTCTTGATGCCTCTCAAACGCAATTGCAATTTGGTAGTCCAACCGTCAATTCTTCTTCTACGACACTTTGCATGTAGATGTATGTAGAGGAGAAAACTCAAACTAGAAGGTTGAAATTCATTGCTAGTGCTGAGTTGCCTCTAGCAATAGTGGATAACTAACATTTCGTGTCATACGTGAAAGAATATTTTCAACCGAAGTACGTTGGGGTAAGTGAAAATATACTTCGTTCCGATACAATAGAATATTTTCATAATACAAAAAAAATAATTGATTATTCATTTACAAATATATGGGGGTGTTTTAACTTTAAATTCGAATTTATGAGAATGAATTAATAAAAGAGGTTATTTATTATATAGCTGCAACTACATTCTTCACAGAGCCACTTTGGTGTATGCATAAAAAAAATTATCGCTTTTAAAACTATTGAATTCCCTCACAACACTAATGATAAATTTAGCATTGTAAATGTTAATGTGAGAGTAAAATTCGTTCATTTACATGTGACAATGCTAGTATTGATAATCTAGTTATCGATAAATTGTGTAGAGTACTGCAATCCGATTTTGGTGGTTATCTATTTCATATTCGTTGTGTGTGTGTTGTATTTTTATTTATTTGTGTGTGTGAATATATGTATACACACAAATATTTCACCGAGTAGAAAATAAGCCTATGAGGAATTTTATGTCGAATTTGAAGTGAAGAATACGAAAACATTTGTTAATGTGGTAGGACATATATGGAATCCCACTTACTTATTATTAAAATCATGCGAAGTTTTTGAACCATTAATAATTGGTTTTATAACAATAGGCATATTAGAAATGATGATGACACTATTTTGAATGAATCTGATTGAGTTTTAGCTTTTAAAATTTTAAGAAAAAAATTAACAAGTTTTTGTTACTCTACAAATATTTTATTTTGAGTGTATTATCCCACTAACTGTATGGTACTTGAACCTTTTTATATAATTGCAAGATCTTTTAATAAATACAAAAATGATCTTGATTTTAGTGAAATTACATATTTTAGGGAATTAAAATTTAGAAAATATTGGAATGACTTGCCTATTTATTTTCTTTAACATGCATCATAAACCCCGATACAATTTATCAGGTATTAAATATTTAATTGATCAGATTTCAAAAAATTTAATTTTTAATACACCTATCACTTATAAAAATTTAGAATAAACTTTATGTGAAATGTATGACTTATATGCAGAACGAATTGGTACAAATATTAAACCCGTTCACTTTGATCATTACTCAACATATAGGTTCGATTGAGTCATCCTAAAGCTTACTAAACTTCATAGATCATCGTACTATATTTGAAAAGTAAACATTAAATGAGAATGAATAATAGCTATGTGAGTAGAATTGAACATATGTATACATGACTTATTCTTAATATTGGCCCTCGAGTAATAAATCGAGCATAAGTTCGATTGTTCCAAACGAGCTACGAGCTCGGCTGAGTCCATTGCCACCTCTAAGCATAATTATAAGGTCTCATGATTTTACTATTGGATTCATGATAAGTGTATTTCACACACTTATCTAGGATCTTAAAATTACTTGTTAAATCCAAATTATAATTAGCAATTTTCAAATTTGTAATTGTCAATTTTCTTAGTCAAAATCAAATCCTAATTGAATTATATTAGGAGTATATTGAGTTGCAGTCAAAGTCATAGTAGGATTTACTGAGTCTTTGCAAATATTAAAATTAGTTTGGGTTGATTGATAGAGTCCAAAAAAGTCAAAGAAATACATCAAGAAGATCAAGATTTGGACTTCAAGAAGTAAAGCAAGAAATGGACTCAGAACTGTTCACTGGTTGCCCTGTTGGGGCTCGAGCGTTCAAAAGAGGGTCATCATTGCTCGCTTCCACGCAAGCTTGGCTCTCAAGCGATGGTGAAGTCCAGGAAGAAACCCGATTCGATTTTAATGCTGATTTTGAATCCATTTTTACCCCCAAATACTACCCATTATAAATATACAATCCCATGAACATATCAAGGTGTGTTGAATCATTATTTTACATTAGAGATCACATAATTGAAGATCCAAACACACATTGATTCTTATATTTAACACATAATCAAAATACTCATATATTCATATATTGATCCATCTTTGATGGAGCCTCATTAGGAGTTAAGAGAGTATATTTTGAAAGCCATATTGGTATTCCAATATCTCTTACTTCAGCCTACAGATCAAAGAATATAAAGAACTTTGGTTAAACACCAAAACAAAAATCTACATTCACCAATTAGCCTCAAGAGTTCTAGAGTTTTGGGGAAAAAAACACTTGGAGTTCTAACACTGGAGGACAAGATACGTACTTGTTGATCCACACGGAAAGAAAAGTGGCTTAGAATTCTGAGAAGTGTGGGCGTACACAATCTAAGATGTTCATCGGTGATTTTCAAGTTAGGTGGCCAATGTCAGCTAAGGCTTAACAGTATCTAAACTAATTGTAAGTTAACTTTTTAGTGGGTTTTACTGACAAGTTTGCCTGAAGGTTTTTATCGAGCTAAGGATTTTTCTCCATGATCATATTTGTTGTTATTTACTTTTGATCTAAATGTTTTTGATTGTTTAATCATGGAAATTAATTAAATTAATTACCTTGATCATTTAGAAATAATTAATAATTTACTTGTTACTTTTAATTGGTTTAATTTCAAATTTGGGTCTAAACTAATTGGTGAATTTAAACATTCAATTGGTATCAGAGCTTAATTGCAATCCTTGACCCAATTTTGTTTAGATGAGTCGATTACATTATGATAATAGATTCGAGGACGATATGGACATTTATGAGGCTTTTGATAAATTATTTGAAGAGTGCCTTAAGTTGAAAAAGCTGAATAGCTTTGCTTTTAAGAAACTACATAAACTTAAAGATATCAACGACCGAGTCGATTTGGCTTGAGAGCCAAAACTCGAAGCTCGGGCTCGGCTCAAGTAAAATTAAGCCGGGCTTTTTTAGCCCGAGCCGAGGTCAAAAAATGGAGGCTTGACCCGAGCTTTTGGCATAGGCAAATCTAAGGCGAGCTAAGTCGGCTTATTTTTTTAATATAATAACATTGTAGGCAACTGTGTGCATGTTGCCTATAATAGGCATCTACACAGCTGCCTTTATAAACGGCAGAGCTTTTTTCAGCTACCTCTTTAAAGGTGGCGCATACAATTGCCTCAATTTTTTTAAATAATGAGCCAGCCCATCAAGAAATATGGATTGGCTCGGCTTGGGCCTACCTCCAAAATGGGGCTCGCCTGAGCCTCGATTCAACTCTATCGAGCCTCGAGTCGAGTCGAATTGGACTTTTTCTGTGCTGAGTCATGGGCGGCCCGAGCGGATGAGCCAAATTGTCATCCCTACATAACCTTAAATTAGAAAATGAAAGTCTAGAAAAAAAAACTTAAGGAGTCTAGTAGTAGATTGAATGAATAGGGTTGAGAAAGAATCCTTAGATGTTAAAGTTAAATCTCTCACGATTGATCTTGAGAAATTTAATGCCTAACTTCAATCTTTTGCTAGTGGTTCTAACAAGCTTGACAATATATTAGAATCGGAAAAACTAGCTGGGAATAATGGAGGTATAGGATTTAAAGAGACAAATTCTCATACCACTTCATCTTCTAAAAACAAGAGTGTACCTGCCTAGATCAAACCTAGGTTCATTCTTATGTATAATCATTGTGGTAAGTTAGGACACATAAAATCTAAGTGTCACAAAGTAAGAACAAGACCAAGAATGTAGGTACCCGAGTACCGAAATCATATGTACAGCATCGGTTTCCTCCACCTAAAGTTAAAAATTTGAAAATTAGGTTTGCTCCTATATTTATTCCCACTTCTCACAATTGTTGTGAGTTAGGTCACATTAGAACTAAGTACCGTAAGCCTTGATTAGGAATAATAAATGAGATCTAACTACTCATGCTAGATTCTTAACTAATCAAGTGAGTCACTTGACTGAGTTAATGACTCAATTGACTAAATTATGTCTTCATCTAAGAAGATTTCCGCCAAGAAGAGTGAACTCATAAACCAAAGCGATGGTATTAGTTGCGGCGTTGCTGGAGTTGCTCCTCATAGTAAGAGCTTTTTGATTCCTCATTGATTAAGCATTTAGGTGCATGCATATATTTTATTCATGATATTTACTTATTCATGCATGCACTCTATATTTTTTCCTTATTTTTTGTTTTGCATTATTTTTTTATGGAAATAAAAATGAGATAATGAAAAACAAAATGAAAAACAAAAAAGGATTTTTTTTTATCAATTTATATACTTTTGATGTGTTAATGAATAGTAAATAGAGTATGTGTTAACTTATTTAGGACATATTTGGAGTACTTGATATAGATATATTGCATGTATTATCTGCACTGCACATATTAAGCGTTTGTGAGTGGGTTTTTGACCACATGTGTGAGTTTTGGGATGACCGTCACTTTGTGGTAGGTTGACTTTGAATATGAAATGACCTTTAAATTAGTTGACCTAAGCTCTTTTATATTCCTCTTAAAAGAAAAAAATTATTATTGAATTTCAAAAGAAATATATGAAAAATTATTGTGAGGCAATCTTATATTTTTCTTTGTAGTCTATATGACTTGAGTAAATAAGCTTGTTGGATATCTTAATACCTAGTGCCCTATAAATAAACTAACTTTGGAGTTGTCAATCTAAAACTTGATACATGGGTCATGTAATAAACTTAATAAAGAAGACTATGCACATAAGATTTAAAAAATAAAAGAGAAAATATATATGCACATGCTTACAAATAGGGGGAGAAAGAAACATACATACAACATCAAATATGAGATTTTACTTTAAAAGGTCCTAGTAGCACTGAGTTAAACTTTCATAATTTGAAGTTTATATTCATTTACTAGTGGTATTTAGGCATGTCCGTTCTCATAAATTTAAGATTTTGAGACTTGCTTACATGAGTTTAATGGCACTTTTTACACACGAATATCTTATAAAATTTACTCCATTTAGGTTTAAAATAAGTTATGTGAGAAACATTTACTGTTTATGTATTATATACGTATTCGTAAGCAATAATTGTTCATAATGATATACTTAAAAAAATTCAGAAAGAATAGTTGTCTCAAAAAAAAAAAAAATTTGCATGTTTTTTTTAACTCATTCCTCTCCATGTTACTCATGATTATATTATATATTTCCCTTTGTTATTCGCGATAAAAAGGGAGAAGAGAATAATTATGTCATAGAAGTTGGTATATGAGTTAGGGGAGAGGATATTTTTTGAGTTGATATGTGACTTAAGGGGAGTCTTAGAAATTTTGATTGATTTTTTTATTGATTCTTTGATTGGAATTTTAATATTGATATTATATTTTGCGTTTTGTCAATATTGATATTAATTTTGCAGATGTTATTTCTAAGTTATTAATTACAAATAGTATTGCATGTTTTTGTGTTACACATATTTTACTTGTGTTGTTTTATATAATTTAGTTATATATTTTTTTAATTGTTAGTTTCTTCTTACTTTTCACGTGGTATATATTGTTTTCATATGTTTCAGGAAACATGTGACAAGTTAAAGTTGGGGAATTTAGTATTTGGTAGTTAGGCTGTTTTAAAATTGACTTTAAAATAAATGATTTTTTCATGGAAGGTCAAAGGGGGAAATTATTAAGTCCAAATTAATTATAATTAGTAATTTTCAAATTTGTAATTGACATTGTTCTTAATCAAAATCAAGTCCTAGTTGAATAGTATTTAGGAGTTTATTGAGTTAAAATCAAAGTCAAAGTAAGATTTATTGAATCTTAGTTATAGTAAAAATAATATAGATTGATGGAATCCAAAAAGAAATCAAAGAAATACAAGAAGAAGATCTAGATTCAGACATCAAAAAGTAAAGCAAGAAACTGACTCGGTACCCTCGCTAGCCGGCGCGAGCCTAGCACTCAAGTGACGGTGACGTCCGGAAAGATACTTGATTCCATTTTAATGCAGATTTTGACTTCCTTTTTATACCAAACCCATTATAAATACAAAGCCCCATGAACATTCCAAGGTATGTTGAATCATTATATTACATTAAAGATCATATAATTGGAGATCCAAACACACATGGATTCTTAAATTCAACACAAGATCAAAATATTCATATATTGATCCATCATTGGCAGAGACTTTTTATAAGTCAAGAGAGTATCATTTGAAAGCCATATTCATACTCCAATATCTCTTGCTTTAGCTTACAGATCAAACCATAGAAAGATCCTTGATCAAACACAAAAACAAAATCCTACATTCTTCAATTAGCCTTTAGAACTCTGGAATTTTAGGAAGAGGAGCTTGGAGTTTCAAAGCTCAAGGACAAAGTTCTTAGTGATCCATACGGAGAGAAAAGTAGTTATGAGTTCTAAGAAGTGTGAGTATGCACAACCGAATGAGTTCTTTAGTGATTTATAAGTTAGGTGGTCAGAGTAAACCAATGTTTATCAGTGCCTAGACTAATGGTAAGTTAACTTTTATAGTGAATTTTATTGGGAAGTTTGCCCAAAGGTTTTTTATCCAGTTAGGAATTTTTCTCCATAATCATATATGGTGTTATTTACTTTTTGTTGCTTTTGATCTGAATGTTTGTGATTGTTTAAATATAGGAATTAAATTAATTAATTACCATAATTATCTAGAAAAAAATTAGTAAGTGATTTGTTCCTTTTACTTAGTTTAACTTCATATTTGGGTCTAAACTATTTAGTAAATTTAAACTTTCACAACTTAAAAGTGATTAATTTGGATACAATACTACATGTTTCAGTGTATCTATTTTTTCTCTTAGGTAAAAATCATGATATGATCTAGAGATGAATTAACCAAAATTAAAAAGAAGAGGTTTGGAGTTTAACTAGATAAAAAAAAAAATGGTGGAGTTGCATTGCTACCAGGAAGCAAGGGAATTGATTGGAAGCTTTGGAGAGTTGATTGGGTAAATTTACAAGTATTGGGGATCGAATTTAACATTTGGATAGATTAATGACCAAAGTAGATGAAATAAGAACCATGTGGCTCAATTTGAACATTTTTAGAACTTGAATGATCAAATTTGAATAAACCAAAAGTTGAAGGAACAAATTGGCAAAGAACTATATTTCAGGGAGTGAATGTGCAACATTTTACGAACTTCGGGCCCATGGTCCCGAGCTTGTGCTTCACGATCATAACTGGAGTTATTTGGTAGAATAATTCTTCTCAAACAAGGCCACGTAGGCCCTATTTTTCCTGGGGGCACTTGTCCCTCCTTGTTTTTCTAGCAGGTCTCTATTTGGTATGAGTGTCACATCTAGGTTGTATGTAGGGCTGGCAATTCGGACTGTTCTTAGTCAATTGGAAATCTTGGTTTTTCATTTAAAAATGAGGACAATTTTGGTACTTTGAAGGCACGATTGTCAAGGTTTATATAAGACTATAAAAAGATCTAATCTAAGTCAATAAAACGCACCATATCTTGTAAAAGCTTAAAGAGATATAATGAGCTTCTCGTCATCTCCCAGGTTTTCTCAAAGGTAAAGAAAATGTAATTCCAATATACCTTGAAGAGATTTATAATTAAAGGTTGAGGTTGATTGGTGCAAAAATTTCCACCTATTAGACATGGTGTACAAACCCCCCCCCCCCTACTTATTGAAATTGGCGGAAAATGTCCTTGTTTGAACTTGAAGTTTGTTTTACTACCATGCCGTCCATTTTTTTCAATAAAAAGTTGTAAAATGACAAATATACTTTCGTACTTAAATAAAACTAAAAGATAAAAAAATAAAATGTAATTCAACTATAGTCTCAAATTTTTCAAAAATGTACAAATGAGCCCCGAATAAATAATTAAAAAATCTAAACTAAGAAAAAAATCACATCCTCTTCCTTCTTTCTCTCCAATCACCACCACCGTCGTTACTGCCACCACCACAACAAAAATATGATCCTTGTTCTTTAGGCCTATAAATTAAGCTAGAACAATAAAAAGATGGCATCTGACAATGGAACGCACATTGACGGCTATAGGAGCCGAAGAGAAATCAAACACAAATCGATCTAGGTGGAAACCATATGGTGCTAGTGGTAGCGCAGAGAACGTTTTCCCTTTCTTCTAGCTCAAAAAATTAATCTTGCATCCTCAGCCTTGTGGACACTAAATTTCTCATCAGCTATAATGAAGAGTTTTCCCATAATTTATCAATTCGTACAATTGACAACTCTTTACTTAACCTGTAGTAAAAGTTGTGCTTGCCTCTAACCAAACTGACTATGGCCAAGCACTCAATTGTGACCTATCGACACTATCTAGCCAGATGGGTGGATGAAAGAGTGAATTGTCATGGTTCACATTGGGGGGTGTATTGACACCTGAATCTCACATTGAAAGTATGTGTGTTTCTTTTTGTGGTTTATATAAACTTGAGTTTTCCAACCTCAATGGTTAGCTTTTGGAGTATGGCGAGTGAGTTACCCAAATGGTCATTGAACTTTGTAAAAGATTTTCACGGGATCACTGAACTTTAAAAATCATCAAATTTATCACTGAACTTTACAAAAGGTTTCCACAGGACCACTAAACTTTAAAAATTACCAAATTCATTACTGAACTTTGCAAAAGTTTTCCCAGAGGTCACTAAAGTTCAGTGATCTCGTGGAAACCTTTTGCAAAGTTTAAAAATTTAGTGACCTCTAAAAAATCTTTTGCAAAGTTCAATGGCCCCATGAAAACTTTTTGCAAAGTTTAGTAATGAATTAGGTGATTTTTAAGGTTCACTGACCCCGTGGAAACCTTTTGCAAAGTCCAATGATGAATTTGGTAATTTTTAAAGTTCGGTGACCTAGTGAAAACTTTTTTCAAAGTTCAATGACCATTTAGGTAATTCACACGAGTATGGCACTTCCAAGTTCTATAACAATGGTATCATAGCAGGCATCATGTCTACTGGTCTCGATTACCACTTAGGGTGTATGGACACTTGCTCCACGTGGACGCCGAGTTGGAAGTGTGGTGGTTTGTCATGGTTCCCATTAGGGTATACGGGTACCTGAATCCTACATCGGAAGTATGAACTTTCTTTGTATGGTTTATATAAGCTCTGACTCTACAACCTCAATGGCTAGCTTTTGGGGTCAGACTCTTCCATGTTCTATGACATGAATTGACTCATTTCTTGTGGACTTTAAGAGTTTTGAGGTGGATGAAGGGATCGGCATCGTAGATCGAGAGACAACCATCAACATTATTAGCTAGGAGATTACGAGGAAAGGATGGGAGAGAGAGAAAGATGAGAAAGAGGGTGAGGTGATGGCAGAGGAACTCATTTTTATTTTTTTTGAAAAATTTGAAACTATGATTGTAATTAATTAAATAATTATTTATTTATTTTAAATTTAAATATGTGGATATATTCGTTATTTTACAATTTTTTATTGAGAAAATGGACGACAAAGGATAAAACGAGCTTCTAGTTTCAAACAACGACCTTTTTCTGCCAAGTCTAATAAGTGGGTGGGTGCTCCAATCTGCTTTGAAGGTTGTATTATTTCTTTTATCAAACCACCCGACTAATGATTTCATCCTTTTTTTTTAATATTTTTATAGTTCAATCATATTCAGCCCTACCTTTTGCGGATAGAATTATGATGAAACCTTGTTGACTCTTTAATTTAATAAATTGCTCATTTTAGTTGATGTCTTGTGATTGTTGACTGTTGCTAATGAATTGATTGTCATTATACTATTTGGTCGATTTTGGAGTTCATGATTATTCCGAGAGGCAATTCACGTTTATAGCTCAAATAACAAATAATACTAGGTCTTGTAGAGTAAGGATTACACTTAGTGCATTCTTTTATGACATTCTAATTTTGTCTTGCATATTATTTATTTCCGTCATTCTTAGAGAGCTAGTTGAGTCGCAAGTAAAAATTGGATTAATCTATAGAGGCAAAACTAACATATAGGAAATATCGACTCTTAACATAACAAACGAATTGGTTATTAATTGGGCAATTGAGGATAAAAGTTGGTTACCAATTATGTATTTAGGATCCGAGTGCGTCTCATAATTGTTTATGTTAAAATAATCAGAAGCCAAACTCAATCATTAATCGGGTGTTCCAAATTAAAACTAGTTTTAATTACATTTAACAAGTGAATATCAGTAGCTCTGTGTACTTGTATATGATACTATTCACTTGCGAGATTATTTCGCAACAATCCACATAATTGCCTATGGGTCAGGTAACATTATATGTAAATTAATGTGTGTGTGTATATATATATTCTTAAAAATGTTTCAGTTTTCTAATTAGTTTCTGCTACGGGAGTTTTTTCACATCTTAATTTAGCTTCTTCCTCAATTATTCTTCTTTCATTCATGTTTAAATATTCGGTTGAGAATTATTAACACTCCGAAATTTCTAATTATGCCGAAAGGATTTGTGTGACAGCTTAAATTTTATTTAAATATTTATGTATTTAATTAATTTCACTACCTAATTTTTGAAACAACTAAATAATTTTATATAAATAAGCTCCACTGTCATTCTGAAAATGACTTTCAAATTATTCACTGTTTGTCATCCATTAAAATTTTAAATTGTTTGTTACAGTATTATTTACTACCACAAATTCATATAATAAAATATTTTACAAACTAATAAATATTTTTTTAATCACACGTTATTAATAAAATACTATTCAAAGCTCTTTAATTTTTCAAATAATGGGTGAGAAACAGGGGCTTATTTGACAATATCGTATGACCATGGAGAGTAAATATTTGACTCTAAAATCTTTATCTTAAGTACTTAACTTTAAAATCCATAGTATAGATACTCTGCAAGTAATATATACTTTTCATGACGTTATTATTTAATATATACTTTGACCCTAGTTGATAAGAAAACAGTATTATATATAAGTTGACATATATAGTATTTTACTTTTAAAATAAAATGCGAAGATTATTGGGAATGAACACTGTGAAGTATATTTTATTATTTTTAAAATCTAAATAAATAATTTAGAATCAGTTGTAACGTTTTTCATATTTTCGTGGTGTATTCCCATGCATATAAATGTAGGAATATATCTCATTCGTTACATATGATGAGCAATAATATTTCTACATGAACACACATATTGATAACATCATATAATCACCTTTCAAATATTCCAATGTATGGGCAAATAATCACATATATATGTGTATATGATGTAGAACATATT
Source organism: Olea europaea var. sylvestris (assembly GCF_002742605.1). Classification (NCBI taxonomy): domain Eukaryota; kingdom Viridiplantae; phylum Streptophyta; class Magnoliopsida; order Lamiales; family Oleaceae; genus Olea; species Olea europaea. The sequence goes on from NW_019234961.1 coordinate 181,768, forward strand.
GTTAAATGAATTGCAGAAGAATTGAATCGAAATGGAAAAATTGTAATAGTACGGAGAGAGTATTTGAACTTTGATTTGGACCCATAACACCATTCTAGAAAGAGAACGACGAGATGAATAGAACTAGCACTGTGATATACGATGAATTTTGGCCATCCAAATTACTCTAGTACTCGAAAACTGTTTTTAAAGTTTTAGCGTATTATTGTCATTTAGTTTATTTTGAATTCTTTTTCTATTTTAGTTTGCTTCAAACTAGATTTCAATGTAAACTCTTATAAATAAAGGGTTATTTCATTGATTTCATCATCTTACATTAATAAATTTTGTGAGTTTATTTTTTCACAATTGGGTGAATTTAAAAAATTGTATTCTTAAGGTTTTAACTTAAATTCCTTGTTTTGCATTGCAATGCATCAATATATGGGGGAAAAATATCTCTCATGTAATTACATAAAAACACATTATGATGTAGAAGCTATTGATTTGCATTGTAATTGAATCTTGCTTACCTCTTTCACTTGCCTATCTTAACATCAAAGGTTTCGTTCCTAGATATTTTGTGCAGAACATCCATTTGAAGTTCAAAGTTATCAGTAATTATGTATCATATTTAGAATCAAATATCATCCTATATAATCACCTAGGGCTAGGGTGTTGAAACTACCCTCTCAGGGCTCAACCGATGCCTTGGTTCGTGCTCCGTTTGCGCCCTGCAACCAACAGCGAATCCAGGATCGAAGTCCAGCTAGAGCGGGTTGATCGTTGACTGTTGACCGTCGACGATCGGACTAGGACTGCTTGATCATTGATCGTCGACGATCGTAATAGTCCGATCGTTTAATAAAATTAGTTATATAATATTAAAAGTTATTCAATATATATGTAAATGAATTGAAACATTAAAATCGTATACATATGAAAATATATTTCAATACAACCCAAAATAGTAAAAAAATATGATACAACTTTACTCAATTACTCTGTAACTGTAAACTTAGACAACTATATTCTATGGGATCTCATAATTTGAAAACATTGCAATATTGCCTCATTCTCAAATTTTTTAATAATAGCCTTCTCCACGTAAACCGCTAAATTGTCATTCAACCAGACATCTCCCATTTGTTGTGCAAATCACTCTTGATTAGATTCATAGCAGAAAATACCCTTTCAACACTTGTAGTTGCCATAGGAAATATCAATGCCAAGGTGAGCAGCCTGTAAACCAATGGAAAATAACAAGAACTTTCAGTTTCAACCAACTTCTGAGCTACACAAGATATGTTATTGAGATTAAAGAAAGCTTCGACCATTCTTACAAGCAAAAGAAACTTATCAAACTGAGGTCTAAGTAATAAAAGTTCTTCACTATTGAAATCCAAAGATAGAACTGAGCAAAATGTAGCAATTTATTATTATCAAAAGCTACAAATGAATCTCTTGAACTTAAACATGAAATGCAAGTAAAGAGCTCAGTAGTTGTTTTTGGAAAACGATCATTCAACTCTTGCATTATTGAGTCTATCGCATGACAACACAAATCAACATAAAAGCGATGAAAATAAGTCACCTGCTGAGCTACACGCCTAGGTCGACCTTTCACTACTACAATATCCTCCATATTGGGCACTAAAATATGTCTATCAACACAAAACTCAATCACCCTACTTAACAAAGTATCCCAACCATTCTCTCTCAGGTTCTGCAATGCACACTTACACAAATTCAATAACCTCATTGCATTCTGAATATCCTGATCCTTTTTCTGTAAGGCTTGTGAAAGGTCGTCTGTAATTGCAAGAATTTCAAACATAAAGTAGGGACTGAACACAAACTCAAAATCTTGCATAGCGTTCATCTGTCTTACGGCCGAAGATTTTTTATCTGAATGTATGCCATCTTCTAATATATTTTCAAGAACATCTATGATAGTATTAAACATATTAATGAAATGAGTAATTGACAGTAGATGTGAGCCCCATCTAGTATCACCTGGGCGTGCCAAACTCATTTCTTGAAACTGACCACTTCCATAGTAAGTTCCCCAATATTAAGTTTCTCCAAAATATTAGCTTGATAACTTATTCGAAGAGCATCTACACGCTTACATGATGCACGTACCAAATTCACAATAATAGCAAGTACGTCAAGCAAATCACCAAGCATACAATTCCTACGTGCGACAGATGCAATTGCCAACTGAAACTGGTGAGCAAAGCAATGAACATACATAGCATGTGGGTTCTCTCTTAAAATTAAAGCTTTCAACCCATTGAACTCACCTAACATATTACTTGCTCCATCATAGCCTTGACCTCTCAGGTTAGACATGCTCAACCCATGTGTAGAAAACATTGCATCAATGACATCCTTCATTGATTGGGCACAAGTATTAGTAACATGGGATATACCCAAAAAGCACTCCTTCACTTGCCCACTTTTATCAACAAACCTCAAAACAACTGCCATTTGTTCTTTCATAGAATTATCACGAGCCTCATCAACCAAAATTGAAAACAAAGAATCACCTATCTCATTGATAATAGCACTTGTCGTCTCTACGGCACAACAATTAATCAAATCCTTTTGGATGGTTGGTGAAGTCATTTGGTCATTTCCAGGAGCATTACTAAATAATACTTCTTTAATTTCTTTACAACGAGCTGCATACCAGTTTAGTAACTCAATTAGATTTCCTCTATTAAGAGACTCTTTTGATTCATCATGACCACGAAATGACAATCCTTGCATCAAGAAGAATCTAGTACAATCTAGCACCGCATTCAACCTGTTCCTATAACTTTTTTGTTGACTACTACTTTGGCTAGACATAACATAGGAGCTACTTTGCTTTTGATTTATCAAGTTGGTACACTTTACAAAAGTTTGATTATGAGCACTATCAAAGAGACCGACATGATCTTTCAATGTCTTTTTGTGCTTCCAATCCCTAAAGCCAGTCTCAGTAAAAATATGGCCACCCCCTCTATCGGGTTTGAACAAGTAGCAATGCAAACAATACGCCGCATCCTTTTCTATACTGTATTCCAACCAATGAAATTAGGAGAACCATTCTTTTCGAAAACATCTATTATCATTCCCCATCGATCTTCTTGGAAAATCATGTCCATATGGTTGACAAGAACCCTTCTCCAAATATGTCATTCTAACATCATCTCTGATATTAGGATCATACGACTCGATAGGGGGGCATATCCCTGGATCAGATACAAGATCATTCACATTAAATTGAGCCCGGGACTTCTTTGTGTTATTCACTAACTCTTGTGCTCGACTAGAATCAGTGGCGGGACTAGATGCACAACTAGAAGTAGAAGAATTGGGTATGGACTTTCATTTTGGTTGAAAAAATCGTTCCATAATCTGCAAATGTCCCAATTCATTTTTCAATTACAATTGATTCAAAAAAATAATCAAGTACACACGGGTTTTAAAACTAACAAAGAATCAGATTAATGGACACAAGAACTGAAGAACATCATGTTTTCGGTGGTTTTTGTAATGTTCCAAGTTCCAACTTCCAACGCTATTCACAACTATGGGTGGTTTGATCTAATATTTCAAGAATTGAAATTGAACCATAAATTTTGATTCTTTTGTATTCAATCACTATAGAAAAATTGAAATCGAACGTTATGATTCTGGGCCTGAAGAATATATCATCATTTTTTATGTATAGTATAGGGTGTTTTATTTTTCAAATATATCAGTTTTAATTTTCTTAGAGCCTTCGCTGCTTGAAGATTCAGACAATTGATTTTATTTGGTCCTCAATTATCCTGAAATGCTAATGGAGCCATGGGACATTCACTTGGCTTTTAGCATGGGGAAATATAGTCTCTTCACAGGGATGCACATGAGTAGAGTTGAGAATAACTGAATACTTGAAAAACTTTATTGATACCGAATGCGTTAATTGAAGTCAAGCTAATTTAAGCAAGCTAGGGGGCTATTGAGCTCTCATTTGCTAGGTCCGGTTCTAAATTTCAGTTCAAATCTACAAAAATAAATATTCTCCTAAAAATTCACAATTCAATATTTCAATCAATGGCATTAGGCAGTAGGCAGTTGAGGGAAATTGGGAAAGCTGGAAAAAAAAATAGAACAAAACCAAAATCCAACAAAATCCTAAAAAATAAATATTCTCCTAAAAAATCCTAAAAAATCAATTCAACTTGAGTACAGTAACAAAATTCAACAAAATCAAAATAGCCAAATCAAAATAGAATAAAATCAAAAAAAGAACAAAAAATAAATAAAGAGGGAAAGCCGGAAAAAAAAAAGAGTTACCACACTTACCAGTCGGAGTCGACAGTCTCGACAGCAGGCGACAGCAGGAGCAGGCGAGCCTTCGAGTTCGAGTTCCGGTCTGCAGACTACAGTGATTGGCACTAGATTTTTCTGAACCAGAAAATGTAAGTGAAGAAGAAGGTCCCTCCCAACTGGCAACCAACGAAGTCACAATTCTGGAATCTGAAAGAAAGGGCAAATGAAATGGGTATTAATATGGGTCAGGGTAATGGGTTTGGACTTTGGATAAATTAATTTTACTTTTGGGCTAAATAATAAAAGGCCCAACATTTTGTAAAAAATCCCAAACCAACAAAAAAAAAAAAAAATCAAACAGGTTTGAGGGTTTCCATCTTCTTCTCCAGGCGACCGTCGGCGACCACACTGGTGACACAGCTTGGAAGCTCTGTAGATTTCGGCGGAGCCAGAAAGCGCGGCCACGCCCCCTGGCCGGGTGCTGGCTCCGCGCCTGCCTGCAACGTGGGCATCAAAGATCTTGGATATTAATTACATTCTAGGAACATAAGTAACAAGTATTGATAGTTTTGAAGTGAAGCATAATACATTTTCTTATCAGATAGAGTTGCAAATAATAAATTTAAAATTTTAGTTCATCTCTGTACTTAGAGGTATTCTTCCGAAAGGCTCTTGAAATTTTAAACGTCAATGTTTAGTCACTAAATCTTATATTCTTTACCCCTGTTAGTCACTAGAATCGATTAAGTTCACTTAAACTAATAGAGAGGCTGATTTGGCTAATAATATGATTATGTGGCATGACCCTGGATAGTAATCTGAAAAAATAAAAATATAATAAAAAATAAGAATCAGTAGTTTGCTTCCTTAAATCAACATATAGATAACTAGAAAGCATATGACCGACTATCATAAAGATGACATTCATCAAACAAATACAATTTTGTTTATAAAAGACAACAAATTAGTAGGACAATTAAATACATGATTAAGAAAAATAAGCTTTTATATATATATACCAAATTTGCATTGAATTAAGTAGGTAAGGGAAAAAAATTGTTCCAATATTTTTTGACAGAAATATTTTTCATAATCTTTGTTATAAAATTGGAGTTCAGTAAAAAGGTTTGTAAGCGATAGGTCACGAAAGTGCATTTATTTTCAGACTCCACTATATATGATTTTTCACAAAAAGTGGATGAGGTTCTAGTTAAATTTGTAATTAGTCATTAATGTATTTAATTTTGTTATATATGTAGTAAATAAAATTGGTTACTCCTTTTGTGTCATCCACACTAAATCTGATGTCGCTGTGTTAAACCTTGACATAGACTAACGATCATTATGTCAATGTCATGAAATTACAAATCTTCCAAATAAAAGGCAATTCTTAGTAGAAAAATTCCACTTTTACAATCAAAAGTTCAAAACCGCTCCCTTTAACCCTAATCTTATTTTTCAACTACTAAACATTAACGTAAAAATGATTTCGGTAGAGCTAAAATAGGAGTTCATTTGGAAGGAATAGATTGCTTTAATAGACTTTAGCTCAAGCGAAAGTTTAAAAGCTACATGCTAGATAATGATATGATGTTAATCAAGCTAATGAAATGACCAATTACGTAACACTATTTAACTTCATTGACTAAATGAGACAACAGTGCTTTAGTAATTGTAAATTTTGCTTGAACCTAAGTGACTATTAGGAAAATTAACTTTATATATTTGACTAAGCGATAATTATTTATTGTATCAAATAATTGTTTCATGAAGATATTCTTTATTTCATGTTCTATAAAAAATTACTCGAGAATTTTCATGTAAAAATTATTTTATTGATTTTTTATTTATTTATATAGGTTATGGGTAAGTCCATAATCAAATTAAAATTTTAGCTATCATAATCAACAATGTTTGTCTCTACTTTTTCTCTTTCCTAGATCGATTTTTTGTAGAGATCCCCAAGATATTTTGCCTTACAACAAGTACGAGCACAATGCCCTTTCATTTCACATTTAAAACAATTTTCTTCGTGCTCCTTTTTGAATATACTACTTTCGTGGCTTGTACATTTTGAAATTGTTGCCCTATTATTGAAAGTTTTGTTGATTATTTCATCGATAGTTTATTCTACATTCACATCTAAATTTGTGTCGACGTTCAAGTTAAGTCTTTATCTTGATATTACATTTGCTTTAGGCAGTGTAATACCATTTGCACATAACTCATGATTCTTCATTAGTAGTTTCTTATTTTGTTTAGCTATAAGCGGACAAAATATGAGTTTTGCATATTTTTTGAAACCATGCTCACAATATTACTGTTGCAGAAGCATATTCGAGACACGAAAGGTGGAAAAGCTTTCTCCAATATATCTTCGTCAGTGTTTTTCCTATACAAGTTCGATTTTGAATATATTTTGAACAGTTTAGAATTGTACTCTTTAATAGTTTTTGTTGAACACTAATATCTGATCTCACTTAAAATGTACTTCACGCCTATCTGTTTACATATTAGTTCGGATTTTCGAGATTAGCTCGATCTCATAGCCGCCGTAATTTCAACAGACATAACGATTTCAAATTCCTTACACCTTGTCAAATCGCCCAATTAGTCAGATACACTTAGAAGAAGTGACTTCAGCACCGTCCAAACCCCACCAATTAACTACCGTAACTACTTATCTCGAAGATGGTCACGATTTTCCAATTAAAGAGGCGTTATCGTGATTTGATTGGAACCGTCCTCATCAACCAATGAAGGAAAAAGATTGGCGGCACACAAATCAAGTTCAGCACTATGATTGATTAGATTGACAAGACATAATTCTAAGAATATATGACTTAATCTCCTTTATAAACAAAAGAGGACGATCCCCTCCAAAGGACAAGCCAGAGAGGACGATTTTTCCCACCAAAAAAAATAAATAAATAAAATTTACTTGTAACCATTATTATTATTATTATTAAAAAGTACACTTTTTCTTTAAGTTGGCTAAAAAACACATAAAAAAGCATACTTTTTCTTAAAGTTGGCTAAAAAACACACCCAGTAATCTTTGACATCAACAATTTTAGAGTCTTACAAGCGAATGTGCATCCACTCATAGCGAGCTTTGGGGAGCACTATAAACCTCTGGTAATCAAGTCTTTTAGTCAAGTTTTTCAACGAACTTATGGATTTTTCACGCTGAGGTATTTGATTTTCAATCCATTATGATGATGATGAACAATGAAGATAAGTGTTTTTACAAAATCATTCATGGGTTCTTTATTTCATTCTTTTATTGCCTCTTCCAGATCTTTTGAGACGAAATGAATATCAGCATCGAGGGTCCATGGTAGATAATTTTTGCCAGATATATCAAATGCAACAAACTCAAGTTTTGTAATGTATGCCATTTGAATAACTAATTCAAATAATTTATTCTTTGAAACATGTGTTATTTCGGAAGCATGTTGTATTTTATTATTGTTTCTTTAATAGCAATATGTCAATATTCTTCTGAAATATTGAAAATTATAATTCATGCTCTTTATTAGATAGTAATATTCTTCTGAAATATCAATTACAATATTGTGTTACTTTAAGAGCAACAATGAATTATTATTTAGAAATATAAGCTATTCAGGAGCCATGTATTATTTACAAAGTTGTGTTTTTTCGGGAACAACAATGAGATACATGATCAAAATAAATATCTAAAGTTATTTAATTAGGTTCAAAATATTAATTATCATACAAATAGGATATGATATAAAAATTAATTACCAAACATATAAAATATGAATTTATATATAAAAATTTATTATCAAATAGATTGGATATAATTTTACATATAAAAATCAATTATCAAACATGTATAAGGAAAAATTTCAAACGTGCACAAGAATTTCCCAATTGTTAAAAATTCTAGACTATTCATAAGTACACAAACTCATGTGTATGATTGTGCAGGCAAGACATACAATTATAGTGCATATTAAATAAAAAGAAATTAACATGTTATCATATTAATTTCAGTACACGTGATAAATGATATTATACTTTAAAAAAATTACTATATTCACCAATTTTTTAAGAATTAAGTTTTCGTGCCGAAAACGTGTTATAAAAAGTAAATACTCTTGTTATTCACTAATAAATTGACTTTGTAGCCAATGAGGGGCTGAATCTGGTAGACAAATGCTCCTTCAACCAATTGAAGTTAGAGGGGGAACCTGCAAGATTATTCAAACGGACCACTTCCATCTGCCGTATGTGCGGCATCGATATTTTGACTAAGCCCCCATTTAGCCTTCCATCTGCAAGATTATTTTGGAGAATAAGTAGTTGAAAAAGAAAAAAAAAAGTTTTCGATTTACATGTAATATTATTTTATAGAAGAAAGTGTGATTAAAAATAAAAAAAATGAAATTTAATTTAATGGGGATCAAACGGGAGCTAAATTTTGTGAAAGTTTATACCTTACATTCTTTGTAAGAGAGGGACTGTCCCTCTTTTAATTGCTTTCGTACCTCTCCTCTTTCGGTGTAAATTCTGGATGTAAGGCTACGTGACTTCCCATGTTTACATTTTCGTATTTTTAGAACGTGGTCGGTAAACTCCTAACTCCCACTGGGACTAGGCAGGGGACCTACGTTGATAGTGTTGAATAATAATAATAATAATTTTAAAAAAAATGAGGGAGAGAGAGAATCATTGAATTGAATTACTTGTATGATACGAGGAAGAAGTCTGGACAGTCTCCGCCGAAATCTGAACATTCGTTCCCACACTTGAGATGACTGAAAATTTACTGCTAGAAACCCCACAGACAGCGGATTTCTATATTTTCTGTGCATTTGCCCAGAAACAACGGCACAGGTGAGGTTGGCTTGCTGATGTCTACTCCTATCTGCATAATTGCAACTTTCATTTATAGCCACTTCAAATTACATACGTCTCGTTGACTGACTAGATGATCAAGCAAAGCCATACAGCGTAACGTCCCGTCTTTTCATTAAAGATAGACAAAGAAAAAGAGGATACTAAAAAAGAAACAAGTAATATTGTGTGGCATGATGGGGAAGAAAAGTCGTGGTGCTACTAAACTAGGTGGCTTAGACTTTTTTTATTAAATTTTATCCTCTAATTCAAAGAAATTCGAATGGACATTGATTTTGATTGAAAGTTTACAAATTCAATCGTAAGGTTATAATCGAAATCTCGTACGTGTGGTGTTGAGGGGTGGCGGAGGGGGCCTATACTTAGACTTAAATGAATAAAAGAGGTCCACTGCAAGAAATTCTCTGCCCTCCATAGAAATAAGTATCCACTCCAAGAATTTCTTGACAAGTAGATCCAAGAAATCCTCTGTGATCCACAGAAATAATTATTTCATAAGTCCTACGAAAGTGAAACAAAATCATGACGATAAAAATCAAATATATATTCATAAATTCATTATGTACAAATTTATACAATCTTCTTTGTTTTATTGTTTATTCTACAGGTTTGATAAACTCTCATGAAATTCTATTGATCTTTTACTAAATAAAATATTACTTACATATGTGAGACAAGTGACTTATATTCTTTCATTTTTTTTTAAAATAGAAAAATTATTTATTGTAATTGTTACTTGCAGTTTACACGAGTAAACTTTTTGATGCAACTAGCCAGTTTAAAGTTGAATTATTGTTTTAGGAAGTTACTTCTATTGCTCAATCAAAGTCAAAGTCAAAGTCAAAATCAAATTTTAATTTCAATCACACATTTAAAACTACTAATTATTTTCCACACATTATTCTTTCAAAAAAGTTGCCAAAAATATTTCCTGAACAGAGGTTAACATTACAATGAAAATAAATAACTTATTTTTTAAAACTTTTATACTAAAAAGGACTATTTTAAAACTTATAAGAAAATTTACTTCTACTAACATTTTCGGATAATGCACCTTTTTTATTTTTAAAAGTAATTTTTCCATTACTATTAGAAGAAATAACTTATGCCTCTAACTTTAATTGATAGAAAATATTGTACATACTTTAAAAAATAATCACATTACTGTGAGCTTAGAATCTGAGCAAATTCTCAAACTTTCAGTAATAGGGGGAACTTTTCTACATCAGTTGCTATGCCACACGAAATGGAGCCACTTTGATTTTAAGTTACATTTTTTTAAAATTAAATAAGCGTGTATTTGGTACGCTGTATTGATTAGAAAAGATATTTTATGATGTATTGGATTAACGTGTAGGTATTATGATTCATATTTTTGTCTTAGTTTAAAATAAATGAAGTTATTTGATAACTATTTTTCTATTACTTCTAGGTAAAAAAAATATATTTATTCAATTGTAATTTTTACGTTATTATTAAAATAAGTAACTTATTTTTTGCTTTAATTAGTAGTAAAA
>NW_019234961.1:193546-201811 GCF_002742605.1 Olea europaea var. sylvestris
TTTGGTTGCTGGAAGCCTATACAACAAGCAACCAAGTAACTTGGTCGCTGAAGGATGTCAAAAAACGTGGGAAAAATGAGCGACAGTATTGGCGTCGAGTGTTCCAACGACCAAACAACTTGGTTGCTGGAACTTCATACCAGCAACCAAATATTAGTCGCTGGAAGCCTATACAACCAGCAACCAAAAAAGGTGGTCGCTAAAGGATGCCAAAAAATGTGGGGAAAATGGGCGGAAGTATTGGCGTCGAGTGTTCCAGCGGCCAAACGATCTTGGTCGCTATAACTTCTTACCAGCGACCATAATTTGGTCGCTTAAAGCCTCCACAACCAGCAACCAAGGAAATTGGACGCTGAAGGATTCAGAAAAAGGTGGGAAAAATGGACGACAGTATTTGGCGCCAAGTGTTCTAGCGACCAAGCGGTATTGGTCCCTGGAACTTCATATCAACGACTAGATATTGGTCGTTGAACATTCGACGACCAAATATTCAGCAGCCCATGTTAAGTGGTTGCTAAAAATCGTTATTAGGGACCACTCTTTGGTTGCAAAAAACTAACCTTTTTACCAACCATTTTGTGGTCGGTGAATTCTTTAGTGATTTACAAGTTAGGTGGTTAGAGTAAACTAAGGTTTATCAATGCCTAGACTAATTGAAAGTTAACTTTTATAGTGAATTTTATTGGCAAGTTTGCCCGAAGGTTTTTTTATCGAGTTAGGAATTTTTCTCCGTAATCATATATGGTGTTATTTACTTTTTGTTGCTTTTGATCTGAATGTTTGTGATTGTTTAAATATAGGAATTAAAATAATTAATTACCTTAATTATCTAGAAAAAATTAGTAAGTGATTTGTTCCTTTTAATTAGTTTAATTTTGTATTTGGGTCTAAACTATTTAGTAAATTTAAACTTTCACCACTTAAAAGTGATTAATTTGGATACAATACTACACGTTTCAGTGTATCTATTTTTTTTCTTAGGTAAAAATCATGATATGATTTAGAGATGAATTGAGCAAAATTAAAAAGAAGAGGTTTGGAGCTTAACTAGATAAAAAAAAAAAAATTAAAAATGGTGGAGTTGCATAGCTACCAGGAAGCTAGGGAATTGATTGGAAGCTTTGGAGAGTTGATTGGGTGAATTTACAAGTATTGGGGATTGAATTTAACATTTGGATAGATTAATGACCAAAATAGATGAAATAAGAACCATGTGGCTCAATTTGAACATTTTTAGAACTTGAACGATCAAATTTGAATAAACCAAAAGTTGAAGGAACAAATTGGCAAAGAACTATATTTCAGGGAGTTAATGTGCAATAGTTTAAGAACTTCGGGCCCATGGTCCCGAGCTTGTGCTCCACGATCATAACTGAGGTTATTTGGTAGAATAATTCTTCTCAAACAGGGCCACGTAGGTTCTATTTTTCCGGGGGCACTTGTCCCTCCCTGTTTTTCTAGCAGGCCTCTATTTGGAATGAGTGTCACATCTAGGTAGCATGTAGGGTCGGTAATTCGGGTTGTTCTTATTCAATTGGAAATCTTGCTTTTTCATTTTAAAACGAGGACAATTTTAGTACTTTGAAGGCACGATTTTCAAGGTTTATATAAGACTATAAAAAGATCCAATCTAAGTCAATAAAACGCACCATATCTTGTAAAAGCTTAAAGCGATATAATGAGGTTCTCGTCATCTCTCAAGTTTTCTCAAAGGTAAAGAAAATGTAATTCCAATATGCCTTGAAGAGATTTATATTTAAAGGTTGAGGTTAATTGGTGCAAAAATTTCCACCTATTAGACGAGGTATACAAAACCCCCCACTTATTGAAATTGGCGGAAAATGTCCTTGTTTGAACTCGAAGTTTGTTTTACCACCATGCCGTCCAATTTTTTCAATAAAAAGCTGTGAAATGACAAATATACTTTCCTACTTAAATAAAAATAAAAGATAAAAAAATAAAATGTAATTCAACTATAGTCTCAAAATTTTCAAAAAAGTACAAATGAGCCATGAATAAATAATTAAAAAAATCTAAACTAAGAAAAAAGTCACATCCTCTTCCTTCTTTCTCTCCAATCACCACCACCGTCAGAAAAAAATCACATCATGTTCCTTCTTTCTCTCCAATCAGCACCACCGTCGTTACTATCACCACCACCACAAAAATATGATCCTTGTTCTTTAGGCCTATAAATGAAGCTAGAACAATAAAAGGATGGCACCTGACAATGGAACGCACATTGACGACTATCGGAGCCGAAGAGAAATCGAACACAAATCGATCTAGGGGGAAATCATATGGTGCTAGTGGCAGCACATAGAACTTTTTCCCTTTTTTCTAGCTCAAAAAATTAATCTTGCATCCTCAGCCTTGTGGACACTAAATTTCTCATAAGCTATAATGAAGAGTTTTCCCCTATTTTATCGATTCGTACAATTGATAACTCTTTGCTTAACCTGTAGTAAAAATTGTGCTTGCCTCTAACCAAATTGACTATGGCCAAGCACTCAATCGTCACCTATCGACACTATCTAGCTAGATGGGTGGATGAAAGATTGAATTGTCATGGTTCACATTGGGGTGTATTGGCACCTGAATCTCACATTGAAAGTATGTGTTTTATTTTTGTGGTTTATATAAGCTTGAGTTTTCCAACCTCAATGGTTAGCTTTTGGAGTATGGCGAGTGCATTACCCAAATGGTCATTGAACTTTGTAAAAGATTTTCACGAGATCACTGAACTTTAAAAATCATTCAATTCATCACTGAACTCTACAAAAGGTTTCCACGGGGCCATGAACATAAAAAATTACCAAATTCATTATTGAACTTTGCAAAAACTTTCCTAGAGGTCACTAAAGTTCAATGACCCTGTGGAAACCTTTTACAAAGTTTAAAAATTTAGTGAACTCCAGGAATCTTTTGTAAAGTTCAGTGACCCCGTGATTTTTTTTTGCAAAGTTTAGTAACGAATTGGGTGATTTTTAAAGTTTAGTGACTCTGTGGAAACCTTTTGCAAAGTCGAGTGATGAATTGGGTGATTTTTGAACTTTGGTGACCCTGTGGAAACTTTTTATAAAGTTCAGTGACCATTTGGGTAATTCACACGAGTATGGCACTTCCAAGCTCTATAACAATGGTATCATAGCAGGCATCATGTCTACCGGTCTCGATCACCACTTAGGGTGTATGGGCACCTACTCCACGTGGATGTCGGGTCGGAAGTGTGGTGGTTTGTCATGGTTCCCATTAGGGTATATGGATACCTGAATCGTACATCGGAAGTAGAGGCTTTCTTTGTATGGTTTATATAAGCTCGGGCTTTCCAACCGCAATGGCTAGCTTTTGGGATCTGACTCTTTCATGTTATATGACATGAATTTACTCATTTCTTGTGGACTTTAAGAGTTTTGAGGTGGATGAAGGGGTCGGTATCGTAGATCGAGAGACAACCATGAACATTATTAGCTAGGAGATTACGAGGAAAGGATGGGAGAGAGAGAGATATTAGAAAGAGAGTGAGGTGACGGCAGAGGAACTCATTTGTACTTTTTTTGAAAAATTTGAAACTATGATTGTAATTATTTATTTATTTACTATTTTTTTAAATTTAAATATGAGGATATATTCGTTATTTTATAACTTTTTATTGAGAATATGAACGACAAAGAATAAAACGAACTTCTAGTTTCAAACAACGACCTTTTTTGCCAAGTCTAATAAGTGGGTGGGTGCTCCAATCTGCTTTGAAGGTTGTATTATTTTTTTTTATCAAACCACCCGACTTATGATTTCATCCAATTTTTTTATATTTTTATAGTTCAATCATATTCAGCCATACCTTTTGCGGATAGAATTATGATGAAACCTTGTTGGACTCTTTAATTCAATAAATTGCTCATTTTAGTTGATGTCTTGTGATTGTTGACTGTTGCTAATGAATTGATTGTCATTATACTATTTGGTCGATTTTGGGATTGCTTTTGGAGTTCATGATTATACCGAGAGGCAATTCATGTTTATAGCTCAAATAATACTAGGTCTTGTAGAGTAAGGAATATACTTAGTGCATTCTTTTATGATATTCTAATTTTGTCTTGCATATTATTTATTTCCATCATTCTTAGAGAGCTAGTTGAGTCGCAAGTAAAAATTGGATTAACCTATAGAGACATAACTAACATATAGGAAATATCGACTCTTAACATAAAAAGCGAATTGGTTATTAATGGGCAATTGAGGATAAAAGTTGGTTAACAATGATGTATTTAGGATCCGAGTGCGTCTTATAATTGTTTGTGTTAAAATAATCAGAAACCAAACTCAATCATTAATCGGGTGTTCCAAATTAAAACTAGTTTTAATTACATTTAACTAGTAAATATCAGTAGCTCTCTGTACTTGTATATGATACTATTCACTCTCGAGATTATTTCGCAACAATCCACATAATGGCCTATGGGTCAGGTAACATTATATGTAAATAAGTATTTATTATACCGATCATAACATCATTGGGGCTCTCTCTCTCTCTCTCTCTCTCTCTCTCTCTCTCTATATATATATATATATATATAATGTTTCAGTTTTCTAATTAGTTTCTGCTACTGCCATGGGAGTTTTTTCACATCTTATTTTAGTTTCTTCCTCAATTATTCTTCTTCCATTCATGTTTAAATATTATGTTGAGAATTATTAACACTCCGAAATTTCTAATTATGCCGAAAAGATTTTTGTAATAATATTTTTTAAACAACTAAATAATTTTATACGAGTCAGCTCCACTGTCATTCCGAAAATGACTTTCCAATTATTGACTGTTTGTCATCTATTAAAATTTTAAATTGTTTGTTACAGTATTATTTACTACCACATATTCACATAATCAAATATTTTACGCACTAATAAATAATTTTTTTTAACCACACATTATTAATAAAATACTATTCAAAACTCTTCAATTTTCCAAATAATTGGTGACAAACAGGGGCTTATTTGACAATGTCGTATGACCATGGAGAGTAAATATTTGACTCTAAAATCTTTATGTTAAGTACTTAAACTTTAAAATCCGTCGTATAGATATACTACAAATAATATATACTTTTCATGAAGTTAATATTTAATATATACTTCAACCTTAATTGATAAGAAAACAGTATTGTATATAAGTTGACATATATGGTATTTTACTTTTAAAATAAAATGCGAAGATTATTGGGAATGAACACTGTGAAGTATATTTTATTATTTTTAAAATCTAAATAAATAATTTAGAATCAGTTGTAACGTTTTTCATATTTTCGTGGTGTATTCCCATGCATGTAAATGTAGGAATATATCTCATTCATTACATATGATGAGCAATAATATTTCTACATGAACACACATATATTGATAACATCATATAATCACCTTTCAAATATTCCAATGTATGGGCAAATAATGACATATATATGTGTATATGATGCAGAACATATTGTTAAATGAATTGAAGAAGAATTGAATCGAAATGGAAAAAACGTAACAGTACAGAGAGAGTATTCGAACTTTGATTTGGGACCCATAACACCATTCTGGAAAGAGAATGACAAGACGAATAGAACTAGCACCGTGACATACAATGAATTTTGACCATCCAAGTTACTCTAGTACTCGAAAATTCTTTTTAAAGTTTTAGAGTATTATTGTCATTTAGTTTATTTTGAATTCTTTTCTATTTTAGTTTGCTTCAAACTAGGTTTCTATGTAAACTCTTATAAAGAAAGGGTTATTTCATTGTTTTTTATCATCTTACATTAATAAAATTTCGTGAGTTTATTTTTTCACAATTTGGTGAATTTAAAAAATTGTATTCTTAAGGTTTTAACTTCAATTCCCTGTTTCGCACTGCAATGCATCAATAAATGTGGGAAAAATCTCTCTCATATAATTACATAAAAAAACACATTATAATATAGAAGCTATTGATTTGCATTGTAATTGAATCTTGCTTACCTCTTTCACTTGTCTATCTTAACGTCAAAGGTTTCGTTCCTAGATATTTTGTATAGAACATCCATTTGAAGTTCAAAGTTATTAGTAATTATATATCATATTTAGAATCAAATATCATCCTATATAATCACCTACGGCTAGGGTGTTGAAACCACCCTCTCAGGGCTCAACCGATGCCTTGGTTCGAGCTCCGTTTGTGCCCTGCAAGCCAAGGGCATGGATGAGTGAACTTGATGCTAGGAGGCTGCTAGTAATTGGGGGTAAAAAATAAAAATAAATAAATAAATAAATAAATAAATTCAGTAGTTTGCTTCCTTAAACCAACATATAGATAACTAGAAAGCATATGACCAACTATCATAAAGATGACATTCATCAAACAAATACATTTTTATTTATAAAAGACAACAAATTAGTAGGATAATTAAATACACGATTAAGCAAAATAAGCTTTTCTTGAGCCAAATTAGTGTCACAGTTAGTTTGGATTCACAAAATTGATTTTAGTTAACCGCATAAGATTATTTATGAAGTCTGATATCTATATGTTGACATTTTCAAGTTTAAGGAACATTTTCAATCATGCCTTAAATATTGACGTTTTAAAGTTTTTGGATCACTTGTGAGCGAGCTTATACAAGTTGAGGGCATTTTTAACCTGACTGTAATATATATCCATCCCAAATTTGCATTGAATTAAGTAGGTAAGGGGAAAAAATTGTTCCTATATTTTTTGACAGAAATATTTGTCATAATCTTTGTCACAAAATTGGAGTTCAGTACGTACAAAGGTTTGTAAGCGATAGGTCACGAAAGTGCATTTATTTTCAGACTCACTACATATGATTTGAAGCTAATTTCACAAAAAGTCGATGAGGTTCTAGTTAAATTTCTAATTAGTCATTAATGTACATAATTTTGCTATATATGTAGTAAATAAAATTGGTTATTCCTTTTGTGTCATCCACTCTAAATCTAATGTCTCTGTGTTAAACCTTGACATAGACTAACGATCATTATGTCAATGTCATGAAATTACAAATCTTCCAAATAAAAGGCAATTCTTAGTAGAAAAATCCCACTTTTACAATTCGGTAGAGTTAAAATAGGAGTTCATTTGGAAGGAATAGATTGCTTTAATAGACTTTAGCTCAAGCGAAAGTTTAATAGCGACATACTAGATAATGATATGATGTTAATCAGGCTAATGAAATGACCAATTATGTAACACTATTTAACTTCATTGACTAAATGAGACAACAGTACTTTAGTAATTGTAAATTTTGCTTGAACCTAAGTGACTATTAGGAAAATTAACTTTATATATATGACTAAGCAATAATTAATTATTGTATCAAATAATTGTTTCATGAAGATATTCTATATTTCATGTTCTATAAAATATTAATTTTATAAAAAATTACTCGAGATTTTTCATGTAAAAATTATTTTATTGATTTTTTATTTATTTATATAAGTTATGGGTAAGTCCGTAATCAAATTAAAATTTTAACCATTATAATCAACAATATTTGTCTCTAATTTTTCTCTTTCCTAGATCGATTTTTTGTAGATATCCCCAAAATATTTTGCCTTACAACAAGTACACGCACAATGCCCTTTCATTTCACATTTAAAGCAATTTTCTTCGTGCTCTTTTTTGAATATATTACTTTCGTTGCCTGTACATTTTGAAATTGTTGCCCTATTATTGAAAGTTTTGTTGATTATTTCATCGATAGTTTATTCTACATCCACATCCAAATTTGTGTCGACGTTCAAGTTAAGTCCTTGTTTTGATATTACATTTGCTTTAGGCAATGTAATACCATTTGCACATAACCCATGATTCTTCATCAACAGTTTCTTATTTTGTTCAGTTATAAGCGGACAAAATATGAGTTTTGCATATTTTTTGAAACCATGCTCACAATATTACTGTTGCAGAAGCATATTCGAGACATGAAAGGTGGAAAAGCTTTCTCCAATATATCTTCGTCAGTGTTTTTCCTATACAAGTTCAATTTTGAATATATTTTGAACAGTTTAGAATTGTACTCTTTAATAGTTTTTGTTGAACACTAATATCTGATCTCACTTAAAATGTACTTCACGCCTATCTGTTTACATATCAGTCCGGATTTTCGAGATTAGCTCGATCTCATAGCCGCCGTAATTTCAACAGACATAACGATTTTAAATTCCTTACACCTTGTCAAATCACCCAATTAGTCAGATACACTTAGAAGAAGTGACTTCAGCACC
>NW_019234961.1:205000-217740 GCF_002742605.1 Olea europaea var. sylvestris
GCAAATTCTCAAACTTTCAGTAATAGGGGGAACTTTTCTACATCAGTTGCTATCCCACACGAAATGGAACCACTTTGATTTTAAGTTACATTTTTTTTTAAAATTAAATAAGTGCTGTATTCTATATGAATTTCAATTTACTTTCAAAATTTTGTTTCTTGCGGGCAACATGGGATGGTTTATAATATCGAGAAGAGAAATTAAGCGTGTATTTGGTACATTGTATTGATTTGAAAAGATATTTTATGATGTATAGGATTAACGTGGAAGTATTATGATTCATATTTTTGTCTAAGTTTAAAATAAATGAAGTTACTTTTAAGTAATTTTGTTCTTTAGACATGATTTGATAAGGCTATCTCCAACTCTGCACCAAAATTTGCACCAAACCAAAATTCTTCTTCAATCATTACATCAAAATTTACACAAATGAATAGTGCTTTATTATTTTATTCATTCTTTCGATTTTTGATAATGTATTTATTAAAAAAATTATTTATTTATTTTATTACTATATATATTACTAAATCATATCTTCGTCAAATTAACAAATATATTGATTACTAAATTATTCACGTATCTTATATATTATGTTAAATTGACAAAAATAATTGATTATATTATTAATTTATGATAAACAATTACGTTAAATTTACAAAAATAATAAACTTTAATGATATAAACTTTATGTTAAATTAAACTTTAAATGTAAACTTTACTAATTAAACTTTACGTTAAATTAACAATTACATTAATTATTATTGATTATATTATTAAAAATAATAAACTTTAATAATATAATTAATAGTGTAATTAATTATTATATCATCATCATATAACGAAAATGATACAAATACCCTTAACCATTATCTTGAAAAATGAAAAATAAGGGCAAAGCGAACATTACACCATTTGGTGCAAAAAATGGTGTAATGAATAGCGTTGCACCAAATATTGCACCAAATTTTGGTGCGATTTGGTGCGATAGGACATGCATTGGAAATGCCCTAACTATTTTTATATTACTTTTAGTTTAAAAAAAATACTTATTTAATTTTAATTTTTACGTTATTATCAAAATAAGTAGCTTATTTTTGGCTTTAATTAGTAATAAAATTTCTTTACTTCAAACAAATTAAAATTTTGCATATAAAAAATTGATCACATAAATATGAGCTCTGCATTTGAGGGATGTGGTGTTTGATAAAGGGATATGGAGCGGACGCAAATTTCGATTAAAGGAAAATTGCATGGTGGTATATGTCACAACTAAATGCATTAACTATACAACTTTAGAAGTG
Organism: Olea europaea var. sylvestris; assembly: GCF_002742605.1. Lineage (NCBI taxonomy): Eukaryota > Viridiplantae > Streptophyta > Magnoliopsida > Lamiales > Oleaceae > Olea > Olea europaea. Next base: position 206,302 of record NW_019234961.1, read on the forward strand.
GCAATATAGTATGAATTCACCTCTTTGGGAATGAGTTATTTGACAGGAATCGTATTAAAAGATTAATTATGATTAAAATAATTCAAGTATAATTTACTTTATTTTTTACATACATTAGAAAAATTGTTAAAGTGAAGTATGTGGAGCAATTTTAGAAGCAACGTACTTCGTTATCTTCATTGAATGGAGAACAAGTAGAGACAATACAATTATTGTACAAGTATTCCAGTCTAATCCTATATTACGACTATTCAAAGTAATTCCAGTTGCTTAATAATAAAATCCCTATTATGCCCTCGCAAAAGTGTGTTTGATTGGCATGAAAAATATTACCTAAAAAAGAAAATATTTTTCATCTTTTGTGGAAAATAAAAACCACCTCTACTCAAAGAAAATATTTTCCTTAAAAATAAGGAAAATTAGGCATATTTTCAAAAGTTGGAAAATGTTTTCCATGGAAAAAAATGACAATCAAGCACTCTAAGTAGGAATTTGACTAGAAAACTGATATTTTTCATGGAAAATAAATATAATCAAACACACCCTAAGTGTCAGGGGCAGTATATTCCAGCAGCGGAGCGCCTGGAGGAGGGTTAGAAAAAATGTACACTAGGTTGATACATTGGGAAAGAAAAGATCTACCCCAAAAAAAAAAAAAAAAAAAAAAAAAAAAGGGAGGGGGAAAAAGAAAAAGAACGTGTTATTAAAAATAAGAGAGAAGAATTAAATGAAATTTAACAAGAGCAAACGTGGGCCTAATGATCTATGCATTTCATAAATGAAACTCATTTTCTATTTTGCATTTAAAACATATTCAGATACTGTTTACTTTATTCCTGACAAAATTAAGCATTGTGAGATTTATCACATTTGTGTTTCTCATGTTGTTTGTCATGAGCAAATAATGCTTCATTTTAAGTGAGCTCTCATCCATTGGATGACAAAAATACCCATCAAATCCGATGTTCGTGGAGTCCCATCCTGAACTAGGTAAGAATTATCTGCTTAATCCGGTAATCGAGATGGGTATAGGACGGGAAATTTTGCCCCCGAGATAGATAAGGGTAATAGGGGCTCCGCCTCACCATGTTTAAATTTTTTTTTTCAAGAATTCAATACTTTAAATGAAAAAAATTTACGTAATTTCCTTAATTCTAAAAGAAGATGACAATTAAAATTATCTAAGAAATATGACAAACAATAAAAATTTTAGTTTAGCAAATATATTTGAATAAATTATCTTTTAAAAATAAATTTTTTAATTAAGAAATTTAATAACTATATTATTGTATCACTTGAATAAATGAGAGCAATAAAATAAATTATATATATATATATATATTAACGAGTACAAAAACGGGGCAAGAGCCCCGCCCACCCCATCTTGTCCTAAACAGGTAATAGGCAGGGGAACTCGTCCTGCCTCGTTCCCTGGCCCACTGTCAACCCTCAACTATACTCATCCACAACCCAACTTCAACTCTTTGCATGGGCGGAACTACATTTGAGACAGTGGGATATGATGCTATCACACTAAATTTAAAATCCAAGATTTTATGATAGATTTTTTAAAATTTTACACAATATTTAAAAAAAAAAATTCCTTGTAATTTTCAATTTTGCCCCGACGATTAAAATTTTGTGAAATTTGCCCCTACATTGTTCATTAAAATAATATTACACGTAAATAAAAAACTTTTTTTTTTTTTTTTACCACACATTTCAACATCAATCACTATTTCATAATACATTATTCTTAAATAATGGGGGCACAAATAAGCACAAAGTGTGAACAATGAAATATGAAAAGTCAAATTCGACCGCTTATGCCCAAACAGATGATGTGTTCGTAATTCATTTATGACCCAACCCAACCCATTCTCCAGGAAAATTCGTTTTCTCTACTCGTTTACAGGTGGAGCCCTGCCTTGCAATACTATATATAAATCCCAACGGTGATCAACAATTAAGAGAATCTACGTTAATTTGAGTGTGTAAATGAAGAAAATGGAGAAGGGCAAGTCTAAATCCCGTTCTTCTTCAACTAGGTCCCCAAAACTTGAAAGAAAAATTGTTGAGAAGAACAGAAGAAATCGGATGAAGATTCTCTACTCTAACCTACTTTCTCTACTTCCAGATCATGGCTCCATGGTACGTCTCTTTCTTTCTCTCTTTCACTTACACTTGGTCGGAAATAACGAATCTTGTAAGCTGCATGTAAATTTGAACCATCTAATAGGTTATGTTGTCACTGAACTTAAGTTGTCTCGCTAGTCGCTAAGGCTTGACATACTTCAATACAATATTGTACCAATTCAGCTAGAGAGTTTAATGGCTCAAGATTGCTCGGCCTCGTTTCCGAAAATCCAGTAGGAGCGAGCACAGCCGGCTATCAAGCGCCTCATGGCTCACCTTTTCTTTTTATTGAAAATTGCATTTTCACTCACCAATTTCGAGCCACTGGCATGAGGTTTTTGCTATTCAGTTCACAACTGTGGCTTGCCTTGAGTGCGTTTGTGCCGAGTTTGTGGAATGAACCGAGCTGGAGAGCAGTTCACCCCTCTTAACACTCCAAAATTCATAAAAAATTAAGTTGTTTCAAAAGAGAATAATTTATTTATGGGTATCAAATATGCATTTAACACATTGACTTTCATGTATGCAGCAAGAAATGCCATTACCTAATCAAATAGGCGAAGTTGTAACGTACATCGAGAGCTTAAAGATGAAGGTGGAGAAGATGAAGGAGAAGCAGCAGTCATTGTTTCCAAGAAAAAGATCACATTCTTGTATTACAAGTGAATTTCAAGGAATCACAAAGTCTTCACCGCCTCTAGTAGAAGTTCATGATATGGGACCAAATATGGATGTTATTTTAGTTTGTGGGCTTGATGATTTATCAAAATTTTACAGCATAATTCACTTACTTCATGAAAATAGTGTTGAAGTTGCCAATGCAAATTTTTCCATACATGGAAATTCCACCATCCAAATCCTCCACGATAAGGTCTTTCTAAATTCCATAGCAGACTCAATAATGTCATTCATCATCAGTATTGATCATTAGTCTAGCAGACATTTACCCACCCACTAATTATCGTCCATTGAAATTGTGATGTATTTTTATGCATTGAACAATGAATCATGAGCTCCACTGTCACTTAGATCAGCACGATCACCAGTAATGATGAATAGCATTATTATTTAGAACTTCAACCATTTCCCTCTCTCTGGCTGTGTAACTAATTGACTTCTGCTTGGCTTTTACCTTTAGATTGGGAAATCAAATCTGGGACTCGAAATTTCAACAATGTCAAGAAGGCTCAAGCATTTGATCTGTGGATCCGCATGCAGTGAAGTAGAATCGAATATAGATTCCGAAATCCAATCAGATATTTGGGGATTTGGAATTCAAGACTTCATCGATGCCTATATGAGTTTGGAATGTTATCAAACTTATGAAAATATGTGATTTTTTTTTATGTAGAACTTGATAATAATTCGTAAGCAAAATAGGGTAATAGATATTAGTCAAAGAATCATTGTAAATTGTGGTGGATGAAACGAAAATTCCCAGGAAAATCTTTTGGCTGTAAGACTGTGTATCATAGTGCTTCGCCAACAAGGTGCCCCATGGGAGGGTCATCCTCAGTCCCATTAAAGTTACTAGCGCCTTGTCTACTACTGTCAGGGGTCATTACTATTGCAAACTATTTTCCCAGTGAGGTATCGTCGAAAGGTACAGATTGGCTATGTTCTCATGATTGGATGATTGAATAAGACTTAAATAAGAGTTGGGGTAAGGCTCCATGTCCCCCTCTTTGCATTTAATTTTTTTCGATATACATAGTAAGAGTATAGCGCCTCACGACAAACCCTCATTGGGAAAAAAAAAAAATATATATATATATCGCTAGAAATATTTACTTCATAAAAAGTAGATATAGTAAGTTTCAACAATAATTAATTTTGTTGATAAAAGTTAGATATAAGTTGGTAAAGGTTACCTCTGAAGAAAGTAACTAAGATTTTATTAATAGTAGAAAAATTATGAGTTACTCAAATACGTTTGGTACTGAAAAATTGCTTAAATTTAATTTTGCTTTTTTTATGTTTAGACAAACATGTTTAATAAACTCTAGGGCTGATACAGAATGAATCAGATGAGGGACTGGTAAATTTCTTTAAGAGGACCACAACAAAATGGAAAAAAATAAAATAAAATAAAAGAAAAAACGCTGTTACAAAATGCACATCAAAGAGACATTCGGATCAAATGCACAATGACAAAGTTTTGAATATTTTGAGCTCTTTCAGCACATTTTTTTCTCCTAGTCCTTGAAAAGAAAATTATGACAAGAGTGAACTCGACAAGATAGCCAATAATAAACAAAGTAACAGTTCCATTGCAGCACATGTATAGCCATTCCCAATTGTGTTACATGCTACGGCACATGGACAAAGAATCACCAAAGATTATTGATCCCACAAGTCTAAACTAACTCCAAACATTTGTCATCATCTGAGCCCCATAGGGAAATAAAGTTAGCTAAACAAAGACAAAAATACTGAATACAGTCACTTTTCAACATCTATTCTGCTTTTTTTACCATGATCCTGTTTGGGAGTGATTTTGAGAATTAATTTTTTGACCGTTAGGAGAAAAGTGGGGTCCATCTGTGAGAGAAGAAGTCAAATATGATGATTGAAATAGTGAAATAACGATAAAAAAATCAATTTTTTGGGTAAAAAAATCACTCCCAAACAGACTGCATATCTTTCTTTAACAAACACCCGAGAAGCCTGTATCACCCAAAACATGGTGGACTACTAAACGTCACACTAACTCTGCTACACTGTAATTTTTAAAGTACGTGAGGAACATTGGAAAAATAAAAATAAAAAGCCTATTTACATTTACCTAAAGACCTAAACTCTGCTTGAGACGTGCTATGCAACTGCGGCCTACTTGGATTATAGGAGAAAAAAAGTAGCCCTATATTAAGCCTCCTTCGATAAAATTTATAAGTAATTCATAAATAATTAAACTTCATTTTCAATTATACATTTTAATTGATTCATAAGTACTATTCACTTATTCACCATTCATTCTATCTATTTATGTTAATAATTCTAACCAAGTAGCTATGCACGCTAACAACAGTTGTTAGAGAATACTGAGGTATATGACAAAATACTAAGTATAAATTACAATACAACAAGAACACGAAAAATTTGACTGAAGAATAGAAAATTATTATAAATGAGAAAGAATTACAAAAATTGTGTGTTTATCATAATTCTAATGAAGTCTAACTTATTCTAACTAATAAGAAGAGCCAGTTATATATAGAGTACATGTTGAACCCTAATAAGAGAGTCCTGAAGATGGAAATAATATAAAAAATTGTGTGCAATAAAGAAAACAATATTGGGCGAACAATCATGGCGCTCAAGCGCAAAGCTCGAGGTAAGCAAGCGGCGAGCAAATCGCTTGAACGTTAGATTGGAGGTAGGGGTGATATCTCTCTGCTCAAAACTTCGTCCTGCCGCTTGAGCGGTAAGGTAGCAGTAATGTGGCATTTTTTCCTCCTTAATTCATATTTTGACCTCTTCAAAGCCCAATTTAATAAATTCACAAATATCAAATGAAATTTGTATCAAATTTTAACAAATCTCCATCTTGAACCAAATTTCAAAACTCTCCACCTAGAGACAAATTCCATCGCAAGACAAAAACTGAACTCTTTAATAAGAACATTGACCAAACTCTCTAGCAAACAAAATTCTTCACCTCTTCCACAAAGTCCAACTAAGATAAATGAATATGAACACAGCTCAGCAAAATTACTTCAAGTTTTCAAAATTTGCTCGAATTTGATCACCACAAGCAACTAAATCACAAATAATTCAAAAGTTACAAACGTGGCCGAAACACGTCCTAAAATAGAATCAACACTACAAAATACTTCTATAGAAGGTTCTTTGCTACACTGAACACCTTCAACTGCACTTACAGCATACCCAACTAAATCAACTTTCTCGTACCTATGTGGAGGTCTAATAATTTTTCTATGTTTGTCTCTAACCATTAAAAATTTAGGCATCGTAGGTGGTGACAGCAAAGCGACATTATCCATAACTTCTGAACTTGACTGAGATATATTTTTTAACACGGACTCCAAACCAAACTCTATCAGTACTGTACCAAACTGAATGTCTACCAACGTACTAACCCTCTGCTGATTGATCTTTGAAGATTCCGAAAAATCTTGCACGACATCCAACTATAACCTTCGTTGCCCCTCCAATATAACATGGGTACCATTACAAACCTTCAAGACTCCACCTTCACTAATGAATTCGTACCCTTTGAAATCAAGAGTAGTCAAGGAGATAAGATTTCCACTCAAATTTGGAACGTGTCATTGCATCAAGCATTCTGACTGTCCCGTCCAATATATTAAGTATGACCCTTCCTATACCAGTTACTTTACAGGGTGCTTGGTTGCCCATAACAACAATACCTTTCAAAACTTTTTCATTTGTTGAAAATAATTCCCCGATTAGGATACATATGAAAGGTGCAAGCTATATTGAGAATTTAATCCTCATCAGTTTTGGAATCACCATCAGAAATAACCAAAAGTTCTTTATCACTCAAACAGTTCTCTACAACATTGGCTTTACTTGAAGTTTTTGAATGTCTTTCCTTTAATTTGCAGCCAATTTTTCTTTTATTTTGCAACTTGTAGCAATCCTTCTTTATGGGTCATTTCTTCTTGCAATAGTTACAAATTTGATTACTGAAGTTAGATTTCAATCTACCCTCTCATAACCACCATGAACAATAGGGCCTTCTCATTGAGCCTCAGATCCAACAAAATACTTCATATTTTCCTTTGAAAATAAAGTATCATATACTTCTTCAACAGTGAGAGTATCATAATTGTATAATATCATATTTCTAAACGACATATATGAAACGAGCAACGAACACAATAAAATCAAATCAAAATCCTCTTCACCATACTTATCTTCCAAGGTTTCCAATTAGTGACAATTTCTTTAAAGACAGTAATGTGATTTTCTAAGGATGTACCTTCTATCATATGATGAGAATACAAACGCCGCTTTAGATACAATCTGTTAGTTAGATCTTACTCATGAAAAATATTATTCGAAAGATGAAGATAAATTTATGAAAAGGCCTTTTGATCCATTTGTTGTTTCTCTTTCAATGTCCAAGTTGTGGGCATTTTGTAAAATCTCAACAAAGTGTCTTCCAATTTCATCTGAGTGAGTGCTACTCATATCTTCACTTGTCACAATTCGAATCTATTGCTGCGATCTAAAAGTGAAATATCATAATTCATGGTTGCCATTACATGAACAAAACCTTGAACAAATCAAACAGCTCTGATACCACTTGTTAACAATTCTTCTTCTAACCAAGTAACTAGCGCACTAATAGAGCTTGTTAAAGAATAAAGAGGTATATGACAAAATGTAAAATAACGATTACAACACAAGAAATTTGGCACAGGAATGGAGAATTATTATTAAGGAGAAAGAATTTAAAAATTGTGTTTTTATCAAAATTCTATTGAAATCTAACTTGTTCTAACTAAAAATAAATAAAAATAGAAGAGTAAACTAGATATACGGGTGCATGTCAAATCTTAATAAGAGTCCTAAAGATGAAAATAATATTAAAAATCGTGTGAAAAATAAAAAACAATCTTAGGCCGGACAAGCATAACGCTTGAGCGCTAGGCTCGTGATAAGTGAGTAGCGAGTAGTAAGTAGGCAACAGCCCTCTGCTAAAAATTTTGTCCTGCTGCTCAAGCATTAAGCTACGACAATGTAACATCCTTTTCTCTTTGATCTTAGACCTTTTCAAAGCCCAATTCAATAAATCAACAAATACCCAATGGAATTTGGGTCAAATTTCAACAATTTATAATTTTTTTCCAAAGGAGGCTAAGACTTGATATTCCATCTTAACATGTTAACCCCGCCACCCCCCTCTTTAAATGTCAATGTTTTTAAAGAAATAATCCAAACTCTTATATGTTGATATTTATTTCGATATTTAATCGATATGAAATTTATTTCTTAATCGAATATCTCTATTGGTTGTGGCACCATATAATTAAAACTTGGGATTTCATATTAGAAGGGTAACCTTGTTACAAGGAGTAATCCTAGTTTAGTCTATATTTTGGTTATTAACCACTCTTTAATTTATCACCGTTTTCACCTTTCACTGTTCATATTTCTATTTTTGATTATTAGACCAGGGTTTGAGATTCTTGTGTTGCCCAAGGGAAGATTAAGGTGTAATCTTTAGGTTTTTGCCCACTATAGCTTTGATTTGCAAAGTTTTTTAGGGTTTCCTTCATTGTGACGGGTCAAAATTTGCATGACAGTTGTTAAGTTTTCTAGTTAATGTCTAGCAGTTGTAATCCTTATTGAAACAGTATAGTGCAGTGTCAGCATATCCACTTTGTGGGGCTCCAGTATTTATGTCAGTTTAGTTAGTGAGCTGGATGATTTATCGAAGTTTTACGGAATACTTAGAATGTTAAATGGGTCGAGTCGTGACTCAACTCTACTCACCCTACCATGTGAGCCAGTTAGCACTCGCATATGTGGCAGGCTGAACACTAGTTGACTCATCGATTATGAGTTTGCTAGTGAGTAGACGAGCAACTGGCATGAACTTTTCGTTGTTCAGTTTGTGTTCACATCTTGCCTCGGACAAGAGCAGCATAGTTGACTTGCTTCATGAAGATGGTATTGAGGTCGCTTTTTTTGTTTATATTTTTAGGTTAAGAATGAAGAATGGATTTGGAGCTACAACAACGTCACGAAGGCGCAAGGATGTGATCTGCGGCCTCCCAGGGCATAGCCCAGTGGTGTAAAGGACAAGAGTGAGGTTATCTTACGTCTTGCTGGCAGTCGCAGTATGAGAATTTGATTTCTGAAACATGGAATTAAACTCTTTGTAGGCACAGTGTCCAAGCAACTCTTGTTCCTTGATTTGCTGAGGCACATCTCGAAATTTACCTCATTTACAAAGCTCTAAGGGTGGGACGATGAGAACCCTCGACGTTAGGGTTCAACCTTTAAGGATGTGATTTGCGGATCCACTGACCACAAGCAGTGAAACATAATCAAATTTAGAATTATCATATTCTAAAATTTAATACGAGATTTGGGTATTGGAACTCAATAATTCATCGTACATATATGAGTTTGGAATATTGTCATGGGTAAGCCCCACGTCATTATGTAAATACAAACTTTAGGGGACCGAGTATATGGTATATATTCTAGGGAGGGTCACACTCAGTCCTGTTGGAGATGAATACCTTGTCCATTGCCATGGGCCATTACTAAATTTCTAGCCAGTGATGCACTCAATCAGTTCACACGGTACGTGCCAGCTGTGTGTTGTACGGAAAAGGATGGATTGACCAAGACTTGGGGAGAATTGAGGCAAGACTCCATTTCGCCTCTTGTAGTGAAATTCCTTTTAGCCCCTGTTTGTTTGCCTCTTTTTTTAATTTTTTTTATCGGTAAATGTGAAATTCATAGATCAAAATTGAGTTACAAGTACTCCGAGCATACTCGGAAAATCAAAAGATCGAACAATAACAAGTACACCGGGCATGTTCGGGTGGACAAAAATTAAATTCAACGACAAGTACACCAGGCATACCCGGACCAATTGCTAATTACAACATAAGACGATGAACAAAACAAGAGATCTAAATGTCAATTGCAAAAGACTCATATTGAATCAAAACATAAGGATACAACGTATGTTTTGTTTCGAATAAAATCTGATTTTCATTTCAAGACAAAGTTAACAATTAATTTTAACCATACATATTTTAGAGAGTCCAAACCTTTTCAATCAAATTTCTTCAATTTTTTTTTATTATCAAAATCTACTAAAAAATTAATTTTAATCTATATCAAATAGGAGTTTAATAAACAAGGCAGAGGTAGCGCCAAATCTCCCAAGAAAGTTTGGGTGGAGGCATAAAAACTACACCTAAATGTCCAACATGCAATGTTCTGCTTGCTTTCTATTAGATTAGTTTTACCAAGTTGCAATATTATATCTTTTAGCATGTTTGGCTAAGCTTAAAAAGTTTACCTTCTATGTAATTTACTTATAAGTAGAAATAGTAGTTCTAAAATTGCTTAGCTTAAAATTTTACTTTTATTTAAATTTACTATAAGATAAATTGAAAGTTTTAGAATTATCAAATTTTATTGGTAAAAGGTAGATATAATTAAGTTGAAAGTAAGAGTTACCTTTAAAGAAAGCAACTTTTTTTTCACTTAAAAATAAGAAATCTGTAAGTTATCCTTGTATATTTGGGCAAAAGAATTGCATAAACGTAAATATTTTTCAAGGCTTGGGCAAAACATTTTTAAGAGTTACCTTTGAAGAAAGTGACCTATTTTTTTAGTTTTATTTTTTAATTTTTTCCTTAGAAAAAAGTAAAATGTAAGTTATCCTAATATATTTGGGGCTAAATGTTGTTAAATGTAAATGTTTTCTTAAGGCTTGGGAAACATATTCCACAGACTCAAATCATAAGATTCATTAATCTTAATAGTTTATATCATTAAGTAATATAATTATTGACAATAAGTCCTCTCGATACCCCTTGCAATTGGTCTTAACGGTTGTCCGCTATATATATTTTCAAGGTGGATATCATGATATCCATTGGAAACCATATTTTTGTTAGTAGGCCAGGAACGCGATGAAATAAATACATTACTTTTATAGAATATAGTCGCAAGATTTCTATGATGTGATAAATTTAACTTTATGAAAAAGTACTTTTATGTAGGGTTTGTCATCGATCATGTCGAAGAAAAGTCAATACAAGAAAAAGAAACAATTAAAGGGATTATCACAACCAAACTAATCCAAAAGTTCGAGCAATTTGAACTTGCTGACCTGATTTTTACCCTACTTTTACCACAAAAATTTTTTAAATTATTTTTAATCTTTTCTGCTAACTTTAACCATGGCAATAAAGTGTTTTGGTTATAGATTAAGCTATTGATTTTTTCAACTAGTTAGAAAAAATAAAATAGTCTTGGATGTTCTTTTCTAATTGTCAAGTCTATCCAAACTTCCAGTCTACATTTGTTTAAAGTTTGTATACACACTTGAGTAAGTTCATGCACTCACCGTCCATTTGAATGTGGGGGCCGATAATTGCATGACATTCAAGAACTGCAAGACTTTTGTGACGAGTTGGTTTAACACAGGGCGGATTCAAACGACTTGAGTTAGGGGGCCAAAAATAAAATTTATGGAGCATCTTCTAATAAAAAAAAGCTAAGAAAAAAAAAGGCTAAGCAAATTTTTTCCCCCCAAAATCTAGAGGGTCAATTGTCCTT
>NW_019234961.1:217820-220545 GCF_002742605.1 Olea europaea var. sylvestris
ATGATATAAAAATATATAAAGATTTAAGACATTTATAAAATGCTTAATTAAATACATCCCTCGACATTAAATATATGTAAAAACTTCATTTGTAGGGCTTGTTAGCATAATTAGTTTATGATAATTTTATTTATGTTATTTTCAATTGCTAAAAGGAAGAAGAATGATTTCACTTATTTAATTAGGATAGCTTAGTTATTTTGCTATTAGCCTAATTAGCTCTGTTTTTATGATGGTTATATTGTCGTCAAAATTTTTATTTGTTACACCACATTTTAATTGCAGGTAAACTCCATAATATTTGCTCGTTGTAACAATTATTTTCGTTTTTTTGGTCGAATTATTATCTTCAAGCTTTCATTTAATACATCTTGTTCTTGATCATGATTTATGTTAAAACATTTTGTTTACATGCTTTGAAATAAGGAAAAAATTACTTTTTCTTACTTTTATTTATTTCTTTTTAAAATATGATGAAAAAATAAGTTGTTATACATTATTTCAACGGATTTTTTAGACATATACTATAATCAAATATAGAATATGTTAATTAATGAAAAGTTTGAATATAAGAATGCCATGAAAAATTGCTATGAACTTATGTTATAATGAGTAATTAAAATGTGGTATAAAAAATAAATTTTTTCATGTGAATATAATAACCTATTTTCTAAAATTCACTTTTCAAAACATTTTATAGGATCCACAATTTTTATTAAATTTCTAATCACATATTTAATTAACTTTTACCAAGATATGCTAAAAGTTTAATTTTTAACTAAATCAAACTAGGCTCACAGATTGTGTGAGCGTACAAAATATATATCATGGGTGTGCAATATATATATATATATATATATATATATATATATATATAACATTTGTTCATTTCGTGTTTGTAACTCTTGCCTCCCTTTCGCTATCTTCTCTTCCATCTTGCTTGTATTCACAAAATTCATAGGACTTACCTCCTAAGACCCGCTGTCAACATAATAAACGTTGGTTTGTGATCTAAATAACTGTAGGACAATTGGTTCAACATAGTTCAATAATTTTTTTTTTTTAAAAATTGGAAAATATATCTCTCAAACTATGTACCTTTCATTTAATAGTAATTAGTCTAATAGAGTTTTGAAAGAATAATGCTCCTTGGCCTCGAGTTAATGACAGGAAGTGAAGTGACAGGGTGTTATGGACTTATGGGAGGGTGGAATTGGATGTGGTTCTTTTTAAACGGTCCAATTATGTATTGACACGTGTCCCTTCTACTGTTGACTTTGTTGCGCTAGCAAGATTTATTTTTTAAACCCTCGTTTTCCATGAATTATCCTAGATATTACTAGACACCTACGCATTGCAGCCATGTCATTTCCTAAATTTAGTGTTTGACATCAACTCAATTGAACTTAACATCCGTTTGATTACAAGAATGAAATTTGGATAGAAAGAAAACGTATTCCAAGAAATTAAATTGTCTAAAACTTGTTTTCCTGAGAATTGTCAATTAAATATGTTTGATTAGTATAATTTTTTCTGAAAAATGTTGAAATTTAGGATCTTTGGCTTTTGTTTAGCTTTGTTTTTCATGAAAATTGTCAATTAAAGGGATATAGTTTTTTACAATTGTGGATAGAATTTGTTCAAATTGTCGAAAAAAATAATAATAAAATAAAAGGGGAAAAACTGGCCGGAAAACCAATCCACAAAACCAAGGAAATTCAATAAGTGGCATGTCTGGGATGGAAATGGTATTGTCAAGAAAAATTTGCAATCAAACAAGCTAAAATTGTTCCATGAAAAATTGGGCAAATCAAACAGGACAAAGAAGCCTTGGTGGGGTCTTAGCAGACATGCACACAGTAACACGTTTCCCGGCTGAATATTTACTGCAAAAATGACCGTACTGCCATTAGACACAACTTATATTAATTTTTCTTTAATTAATGATAAAAGCCTGGGTTCCCGTCTCCTCGATATCAATTTAAATTTTTTGTCGAAAAGGTGATGTCAATTTAAATTATTTAAATTCTTTCCACCCAAATTCCATTCTTACATACATATATATATATATATATATATATATACATACATACATATATATATGTATGTATGTATGTATATATAACGTTCCTGCCTACCATTGGTGGTCATGATTTACATTGTTTCTCATTACATTCGTTTTTATTGGTTAATAAGATATTCTAATTTTTCCGTTATTTGGTGGATTCCAAATATTTCTCACGTCCGTTCAAGCAAATATCCATTCCTGTACTACAAGCAAGATTATTGTTCACATTTTTGTTCTGCGTCAACTTCTTCCCCAGCACTCGGCCTGCTACCCTCCAAACCCATAATAGAGAGAGTCAAAATTCAAGTGTATAGTTCATTATAACAATGGCCTTGTATAAGTTTCAATAGGGATTACGACCTGAATAAAAAGTAGGAAAGTCATGGACTCGAGTATTTGGCGTAATTTCATCTCTTATTTTTTGATGGGTCAAATGGATTGATTATTAGGCTGGTACCGTAATGGGCCACTAATGAATTTTGTGTTGTGAGTTTTCTTGGCTGGGTTTTAAATGGGCTTTTGGGCTGTAGTGACACTGGATTGAAGCGGTTCAGCCCAAAATCTTTATGTGGTAGAATAATTATCATTCTTTACTCTAAATCTTCATTTTTTAATGCACTTCGATGACCAAACTCAATCACAATTAAAAGAAAAAAG
>NW_019234961.1:223352-224751 GCF_002742605.1 Olea europaea var. sylvestris
ATATGTGAAGCATAATTCCTTGTCGGTGTGCACTTTTATCGGCCATCAAATTTTATAAGAATTATTTTACCAAGTTGAAAATAGTTTTTAACATGTAATATTTCTATTGAAGAATATTTACATGTACCAAAGGCAAAAGTTATTATGTAAAGTACGTGGCCCTCGAAGCTTAAGTTCGGGGCGTCACAGGTTTTGAAGCAAAGACTGAAACCGAAAAAGTCTGTCTATTAAGAAAATCACTTCATGGCTTGAAACAGGCTCCCAGGCAATAGTATAAGAAGTTTAATTCATATATTCAAACCTTGGATTTTGTCAAAAGCAATTATGATTCCTGTTTCTTTTTCAAAGGGTTAGGTGGACCTGAATCCATTTATTTATTCTTATATGTTGATGATATATTACTTACTTGCCCAAATAGATCTGAAATTGATTTTATTAAATTGAAATTAAGATCTGAATTTGAAAAGAAAGATCTAGAACAAGTTAAGAAGATTCTTGGTATGGAAATAGAAAGGAATAGGAAAGATTGCACCTTATGCTTAAAACAATGTGCTTATGTGAAGAAAATACTTGAAAATTTTTCAATGACTGATTGCAAACCAACTTTTTTACCTGTTGCAAATCATTTTAAGCTGTCCAATGAACAGTGACCAAAAACTGTTGAAGAATTTAAATGAATGGAAAATGTATCATATGCAAATACTGTAGGGTCCATATTGTATCTGATGGTTTGTACTAGACCAGACTTAGCTCATGGTATAAGTATACTAAGTAGATTTATGGCTAACCCTAGTGAGACTCATTGGCTGGCTATGAAATTGATTCTAAAATACTTGAAAGGTTCATCAGATATAGGCTTACTGTTTAAGAACAACAAAGAAGGCATAATTCTTAAAGGATACATTGACTCTGATTTTGCTGGTGACTTAGATAAGAGAAGGTCCACTTCATCCTATGTTTTCACTTTGTGTGGTGGGTGCATTAGCTGGAAATTCCAATTGCAAAAGTTAGTTGCTTTGTCATCCACAGAGGCAAAATATATAGCTGTCTGTGATGCTGTTAAAGAGGGTCTTTTGTTGAGAGGGTTATTAAATGAAATTAGATTCATAAATAATTCTGCTAGAATTTATACTGACAATCAGAGTGCTATTCATCTCAGCAAAAATCCTATATATCATGATCAAACAAAATATGTTAATATTAAGTTTCACTTTGTTAGAAACATGGTTGAAAAAGGTCCGATCAATTTAGTAAAAATCCCTACAGAATTTAATCCCTCTGATTTAGGGACCAAAGTACTGCCTTGGTTAAAGTTTAAAAATGCTTAAAGATTCTAAACATCACTTGAAAGGTAGTGTGTTTAGAAAAATCAAGCTGTATTGTTTTAGAAATGTATTAA
>NW_019234961.1:234021-239033 GCF_002742605.1 Olea europaea var. sylvestris
AATAGAAACAAACACACAAGCAAGCACAAATATTTGGTTGGACCATTCAGCTTTTTATCTCAGGATTTGAAATCACGGCATTAGATTTACAAACTACTTCAAAGTCACAATATCAAACTAATATCCACTTTTCCAATGCAAAACCGACGTGTGTGTGTGAAGAACTAATTGTACATTAATGAATTCACAAGTTGTTCCAATTCCCGACCCTCTATGATCAAATATATCTTTTCATCTCTAGTAAGATTCACACTCCTCCAAACTTATTCTTTTTCACTTTTTTTGCCCAGTGTGTAATCTAAGATTGAAGTTTTCATTACTATCCCCACTCTCTCCAATTCAGGTGGACGTCACTAGTTGCAAGTCAAAACATCAATGAACAAGGATTCTCCAATTATTTGATTGCTTCGAACATCAAGATTCAATTAAGCTAATTATCCTTTATTGAAAGTTAAATTTTCTCGAACAAGTGTTGGGACTTACAAGGCATTTAGTACTTTTATTTATTTATTTATTTATTATTATTATTTTTTTGCACTCTCCTTTAAGCTTTCTAGATGACCCATGTAACAGGCTTTAGGCTAATGACTCCCAAATCAGATGACTTTAGGGCACTAGGTTTTCAAATACCCTTATAGGCTTAATAACCCGAGTCAAAAAGGTTTCGAAGAGAACAATTTTTTTTAGGGCAATTTTCTCTCTGATTGCTTTTTAAATGACCCCTGTAACAAACTTTAGGTCGATAACTCTCAAGTCAGATGACTTTAGGGCACCAGGTTTTAAGATACCCTTGCAGGCTTAATTGCTCAAGTCATAAAAGCTCAAATTAAATTTTAAAATATATGCCTTGATTAGTGCAATGTCCCTTATCAAACACCTATTCAAGCAAATCGACCTCCCATTTAAGACTTTCACCCAATTTTATCCTATTAATCTCAGACAATCCACACAAAAATTTTTCACACAAGGAATCCACATTCACATCCGTATTTCCCTACAACAGCAAGATCTCCCCAAACTGTACTGAATTTGGTCTAAGGATAAATAATTAGTATAGTTTTTGGTAAAGTATCTATGTCCAACTAATTCAATCTATCAAGTGCATGAATCAACTCATTTCATCATAATGTTAGCTCAGTTCTAGTGCATGTATAATATCAAGTTTTGCAAGTTCCAGCTTCAATTAGTCTAGCATGCTTCCTATCTACAGTTCATAAATCAACGCCAAATCTCAAATTTAATCATCACTGTCAGCCAAACCACACAAACACACAATAAAAAAATAAGTAAAAATAAATAAAAATTTAACGATTTTTATTTTTTTAACATATGTAAACAACGCACGAAAACATACGAAAACCAAAAACACAGTGTTTCCCATACCCCCAAACTTAAGTCCGACATTGTCCTCAATATCTTAAAATATAATTAAGAATATAAGGGGACGGGGAAGAAAAGGACGAAGGTACTCCCTGAATTTTTCTATTGAACGTGGAAGATACTGTAGGTGACGGCTAGACAATCTTTCTCATCATGCTTTTTCCTTGGTCGATGTTGGTTTGAGTGTTCTACAACATCATGTTCCTACATATGGCAATCAAATCAAACAGTAGAGATAAAAAAAAATCCAAAACATGCGTTACTTAACCCAAACACTCGAAATAACCAACATTATATTTAAGAGCCTCAATGAAAACATGATCGGATGATGATACTCTATAAATTGAAACGTGCCTAAATCTTATGAAACTAATAATTAAAACAAATCTATATGTAATGGATGCAGAAAACAAAATAAATAAAAGGTTTAGAAATTGGGCTGCCTCCCAATAAGCGCTTAATTTATAGTCTTTAGTTAGACTTTGTTGTCCTGGCTACTCTACATTATCAAGTGGTACGGTTGTTATCACCTCCCCAATAAGCTTTCAACCGTTGTCCATTTATTTTGAACCTCCTTTGTTGATCTTAAGACACCACTTCCACAGCACCATGTGAAAACACAGCTACTACTATGAATGGACCCGACCACCTAAACTTTAGCTTTTCCGAAAAAAGCTTGAGGCGTGAATTGAGCATCAATACTTGTTGACCAATCTCAAACTCCTTCTCCCTTATATGCCTGTCGTGCCATCTCTTGGTCTTTTATTAGTAAATCTTTGCATTCTCATACGAATCCAAACGAAACTCATCTAGCTTATGAAGTTGTAGAACCCTCTTTTCAGCTTGAGGCGTGAATTGAGCATCAATACTTGTTGACCAATCTCAAACTCCTTCTCCCTTATATGCCTGTCGTGCCATCTCTTGGTCTTTTATTAGTAAATCTTTGCATTCTCATACGAATCCAAACGAAACTCATCTAGCTTATGAAGTTGTAGAACCCTCTTTTCTCCTGCTGCTCTCATATTGAAATTGAGCAAGTGTGTCACCCAGTATGCTTTATGCTCTAACTCAACCAGCAGATGACAAGCCTTTCCAAATAGCAGTCGATATGGAGACTTGCCAATTGGAGTCTTAAACGCTGTTCTATACGCCCAAAGTGCATCTTTTAGTTTCTTAGCCCAATCTTTACGTGATGCATTGTCCGTAGCTTCGAGAATCTTCTTTAACTCCCTGTTAGAGATTTCCACCTGCCCGCTAGTCTGAGGGTGGTATGGAGTCGAGACACGATGTTTCACTCCATTTTTGGCCAACAAAGAAGCAAATAAGTGGTTACAAAAATGCTTTCCACCATCACTAATAATTGCCCTCGGGATGCCATACCTTGTGAAAATATTCTTCTTTAGGAATTGAGTTACCACTCGACCGTCGTTAGTTGGCAAAGCTATAACTTCAACCCACTTAGACACGTAGTCCACTGCCACTAATATATATTGTTGACCATAGGATGGAGGAAATAGTCCCATGAAGTCAATGCTCCAAACATCGAATATTTCAACCTCCAAGATACTGTTCAAAGGCATCTCATTCCCCCTTGAGATATTTCCAGTCCTTTGGCACTTATCACAATGTTTCACCATATAGTGGGCGTCCTTGAACAACGTAGGCCAATAAAAACCCAATTGAAGTATCTTTGCTGCTGTCTTGGTTGCTGCGAAGTGGCCCCCATATGGTGCAGAGTGACATGACTCTAATACTTGATGCTGCTCCACCTCTAGCACACAACGACGTATGATCTAATCTGGACCCCTTCTGTAAAGAATTGGATCATCCCAAAAGTAGTGTTTTAGGTCACTGAAGAATTTTTTCTTTTGGTAACTTGAGTAGTCTGGTGGGATGATGGAGCGGGCCAAATAATTGACATAATCGACGTACCATGGTGTAGTGATAATCTGAAAGAGCATCTCATCAGGAAAGACTTCATTGATCTCCAATGTAGGATTTGACTCATGTGAGCGTGAGAGGTAATCTGCCACAACATTCTCACTCCCCTTTTTATCTTAATTTCCAGATCAAACTCTTGCAATAGGAGTATCCAATGAATAAGTCTCGGCTTTGCATCCTTCTTGCTCATTAGATATTTTAATGCTGAATGATCTGTATAGACAATCACTTTTGGCCGAATCAAGTATGATCTGAATTTGTCAACGGTGAACACTACTGCCAATAGCTCTTTCTCTGTAGTCGCATAATTCATCTGAGCCTCATCCAAAGTCTTACTGGCATAGTGAATCACATGAGAACTTTTCTCCTTTCGTTGACCCAACACTGCGCCCACTGCGTGATCACTGGCATCACACATAAGCTCGAATGGGTAATTCCAATCTGAAGAAGCCAATACTGGAGCAGAAACTAATTTTTCTTTTAAGGCGTTGAAAGCTGTCAAGCACTCCTCAGAGAAGTGAAATGGGGTCCCTTTTTCTAGTAAATTGCACAATGGCTTCGAGATTTTGGAAAAGTCTTTGATGAAGCGACGGTTGAACCCAGCGTGACCCAGAAAACTTCTAACTCCTTTTACTGTTATAGGCGGTGGAAGTTTTTCGATGACTTGTATCTTAGTTCTATCAACCTCAATACCCCGTGTTGAAATTAAAAGTCCTAACACAATGCCTTCCTAAACCATGAGATGACATTTTTCCCAATTTAATACAAGGTTTGTGTCTTCACACCACTGTAACACTTTTCCAAATGTTCAAGGCATTCCTTGAATGATTTTCCAAACACTGAGAAATCATTCATAAACACCTCAATAATATGTCCTACCATGTCTGAGAAAATAGACATCATACAGCGCAGAAAGGTGGCTGGAGTGTTGCAAAGGCCGAATGGCATCCTCCTATAAGCAAAAGTGCCATAAGGACATGTAAAGGTCATCTTCTCTTGGTCATCTGGTGCTACAGGAATTTGGTTTTACCCCGAATAACCATCCAGGAAGCAATAGTACGCATGTCCAGCAAGTCTCTCTAGCATCTGATCAATGAAAGGAAGGGAAAATTGATCCTTCCTTGTGGCGTTGTTGAGTTTGCGATAATCAATACAAACTCTCCAACCCGTGATTGTGCGTGTCGGGATGAGCTCATTGTTTTCATTTGGAACCACTGTGATCCCTCCCTTTTTCGGTACGACCTGTACTGGACTTACTCAATGACTGTCTGATATGGGATAGATGATCCCTGCATCCAGAAGCTTTAATATCTTTTTCCTTACCACTTCCTGTGTAGTCGGATTTTATCTGCGTTGATGCTCGATTGAAGCTTTGTAATCATCTTCCATCAGTATTTTATGCATGCAAAGCGAAGGGCTAATCCCTTTTTTTATCCAATATCGTCTGTCCTATTGCTGTCTTATGCTCTCGAAGCACCCTCAGCAATTGATCCTCCTCCACTTCTGTAAGATTGTTTGAGATGATTATTGGAAGTGAATTCTTTTCCCCCAAGTATGCATAACGAAGATGAGTTGGCAGTTGTTTGAGTTCAAGAGCTGGAGCTTGTTCTATAGATGGTAAAGGTGTTGTGGGTCTTTCACCGAGCTCCAGTCGTGGTTGCTTCAAGAATGGTGGTATGGCTGCCAAATAA
>NW_019234961.1:239229-257496 GCF_002742605.1 Olea europaea var. sylvestris
GGCATTAAATTAATGCTAGCTCCTAGATCACACAATGCCTTATCTATATACAAGTTACCAATGTGACAAGGAATAGTAAAACTCCCTGGGTCTTTTAGTTTCGATGGTAATTTGTGTTGGAGAATTGCGCTACACTCCTCGATAAGCATGACTGTTTCATTGTCTTCCATCTTCCTCTTATTTGATAGAATGTCTTTCATGAACTTGGCATAGCTGGGCATTTGAGCTAAAGTTTCAGCAAATAGTATGTTAATGTGCAGCTTCTTGAACACATCCAAAAAAATGCTACACTCCTCGATAAGCATGACTGTTTCATTGTCTTCCATCTTCCTCTTATTTGATAGAATGTCTTTCATGAACTTGGCATAGCTGGGCATTTGAGCTAAAGTTTCAGCAAATAGTATGTTAATGTGCAGCTTCTTGAACACATCCAAAAAAATTTGGAATTGCTTGTTGAGCTTATGTTTTTACAATCTCTGTGGAAATGGGATTGGAGGAACATATGCTTTGATAGGAGCAGTTGCTTTCACCTGTGGACTACCTGATGACTCAACTTGATTTTCCTCAGTGGCCTTATCTAATTCATCCACTTGCTCCTCACCCATGGTAGGTGTCTTTTCTATGACAGATGCTGGCCGTTTTACATGTATTTCTGGTAACTGGACGCCACTACGTGTAGTGATTGCTTTGACCTGCTCCTTAGGATTTGTTTCAGTATTACTAGGCAATGTCCCTTGAGCTCTACTTGATAGTGCGGCTGCAATTTGTCCAAACTGTTGTTCCAAATTCTTGGTCGAGGCTTGTTGGTTTTGAAAGTTGGGCTCAGTTTTAGTAATATATTGAGCCAGCAAATCTTCCAACGATGGCCTTCTCCCTTTCTGTTGTTGCTGTTGGAATCCTGGTGGTTTATTCTGATTGCTTCCTCCCTGTTCTTGTCCTTGATTATTGGACCATGAAAAATTTGGATGGTTCTTCCAACTCGGATTAAATGTGTTGGAGAAAGGATTATTTTGCTGTCTGAAAGTTCTGTGCGTAACTTACTTCTTCGGATTGATTAACATGTATAGACGCCAAAGGGCAACATGTACTAGCATGATCCGCTCCACAGCCTTCGCAAACAAGTGGCGATTGGTGTACCATGTTGACTGACTTAGATAGATTGTCCATTTTCATTGTAAGAACTTTCATTTGCGCGGCCAGTGCTGTCACTGCATCTACGTTGTGTAACCCTAATGTTTTCCTTGGAGCTTCCCTATTAGTTGGCCACATCGATTGGTTTCAGCTATTTTTTCATACAGGTCATATGCCTCATCCACGTCCAGTTTCATCACTGATCCTCCTGTTGAAGCATCTATCATATTTCTAAACTCTTGTTTTAGATCGTAGTAGAAAAGATATTGCTGAGCCCGTTTGGGAATGTCAAGGTTGGGGCATTTTCTGAAAAAATTCTCGAACCTCTCCCATGCCTCAGGATAGCTCTCTAAATCTTTCTGCTTGAAGGTGTGAACGTCATTCCTAATTTGGTGAATTCGAGAAGGTGAAAAGAATTTCATCGTGAATTTTTGAACCATATTGTTCCATGATTGAATACTTCCCGTTGGTAAACAAAAAAACCATTCTCTGGCAGCGTCCTTCAAGGTGTGAGGGAATAATCTCATTTGGAATGCATCTGCTGATATCCCTTTATGACTGATCACTTCACATAACATGAGAAACACAGAAATATGCACATGAGGATTTTTCGTGGATTTTCCAAAGAACCTGATGTCTTGGTGATTTTGAAACAAATTGATAACGTTTGGCGAAGGTGGAAATTAGGTTGTCTAAAGGGAGGGTATACCACAGCAAGTTGCACTGGTATGGGAATTGGATTGATGTAATCTCCAACTAAGACAGGAGCTTCGTTCTGGTTAGCTCTCGATTGATTTGACAGTGGTACTGGCTCATGAAGCTGAACTTGATTTTGGTTATCAGCCATTCTTCTTGCTTGACGTTGAACTCTTTCGCGATTTCTAAATGTTCTTTCGATTTTGTGGTCTATCGGAAAGAGATCTGACACGTTAGGATTTTGCATAAACTAAAGTTGCCTAAAAGTGTAATGGTAGCCAAAAAACAACTAAAAATAAAATGAAAATAAAAACAATAATAAATAAATAAAAACGAATCTAAAATATCTAATAACTAAAATTAATACCATTATTCCCCGACAACGGCGCCAAAAACTTGTTCGTTAAATTCCCGCAAGCGTACGGGTTCGTTGTACAAGTAATAATCGTGATGAGAGAGTTATCGTCTCACAGGGAATAAGGATCAATTTTAGTATATTTGATATATTCAAATTCGTGTTTGTAACTAAAAGACTATCTAAGGACTAGCTAAATAATTTTTATAACTAAAACTTGTAAAAACAATTAAGGTTGGTGTAAAAATCAAATGTGCGAATGTATCGGATTTTCGACTCCATTGATCAATTCTTAGTTCTAATTCTCAACCAGTGATAATTATCTCAATTTATGCAACTATGAAGATAGATAATTCCACTATTATTTATTATTCTTTTCCAAGATATAATAAACCTATGTTTACCACGAGACGGTCCTATTCCTAGTCCGAATTCATATGGTGAACATGCACTGACATCTAGGATTATTACATATGATCGCACACGCCACAAATATTATTCCTAATATTTATTGCCCGTGTGTTCCAATAATAGTGTTCTACTTATCGTGAGTTTTCCAAAACAACAAATAAGCAACTTATTATCCTAATGGTGCGCAAACATTAAAACAATGTAAATAGGCATATTAATGGAATCACAACACAAGAATTAAAGATAACCACAAGTCTTGAATTAAAACTAAAAGTTAAACAACTTTGTCATCCATCCAATACAAGAAAAAAAATTAGCCTAACATACTGTTGGAATTAAACAAAGAAAAGTGGAAGGAAATCACCAAAAATCGACGGGACATGATTGACTCCACGAATTTGCTCGACTTTTGCACGTGTATGTTGATTTCCCCCAAGCAGCCATTTTTCAATATGTCTTTGGCCCAATTATGTGTGTTGTTTCTAGATAAAAATCAGCAAGCTGCCGGCAAATATTCTATGGAATTTCCGTCGACAATGTGGTTGTAATCCCTGGTTGGCACTCAATTCTTTCCTCTAGTGTGTTGCCAAATTGTGTGTGTAGTATATATAAAAAAATCAGCCCAAATCAATGCAATTATACATATAGGCAGCCTGGTTACGTATGTATATATATGATAAAAGACCAGCAGCACTTTTTCCTTTGGGCAGCCGCCAATTTTATTCCAAAGTTGCCAAGTTTATTTCTTTCCAGTCGGCTAGTTGTGTATCTTTTTAACTCCAGCAGCTGCCCACCGTTTTTGTATATATTCTCACCAAGGTAGCCGAATTGTCCCCAATTAATTCAACCTCAAGCAGCCTCCTTTTCTCTCCAAATTCCTCTCTTTTTTTCTGTCGACAGTTTCTCTCCTTTTCAGCCACCAACTTAGTTTATGAAAATAATAAATTCAGCCCAATGTTTGAACTCACAAGCAGCCACCGGTAATTGTCTAGGTTATTCTCCCCCTCTCCTCTAATGCATGTGGATAGGTATATATATATGTGTGTGTGTGTGTGTGTGTGTGTGTGTGTGTGTGTGTGTGTGTATATATATATATATATATTACAGCATAAAGCAGCCCTCAAAATCTTTTTATTTTTTGGAGTCCAAGTCCATCCGGTTGGTTGGATTTAATTAATGTCCAATTGCCTTTGAACACAAATCCAAACTTGAGGCCCATTTAAATTAGACAAGCCCTCAATTCTTTCACATAATGCTAGTTAATCCTTGATACAATTTTATTTGTGCAACCATTGTCCTTCCTTTCCACTTGCTTCGAACGGGTCCATCACTAAAAACACAAAGAAAAATAACCTAAATTAAATGGAAATTAATAATGTGACAACTTAAAAGTTTAATAATGTGGCATAAATAAGTGCACAAATTGCACTTATCAATCATGGACCAAATCGTTGAGGCCATAGATTATTGTTTTAGTCACAAATCGTCAATTTTAAGGTCACGGATCAAATCGTTGAGGTCATAGATTATTGTTTTAGTCACAGATGTCAAATTTTAAAGTCACAGACCAAATTTTATGGTCACCCCCACCACCAGTCCCATCTAGCACCAATCTTGATCACAAAACACCACCACCCAATCGCCGTTTGCACCACACCCAATCCCGATCCAATTTTCCACCGCAACACTTGGTCACAAATACTATCTATCACCACCATGCAAACACGAGCACTGCCTACTAAATTCCATCATTTCTTCCGGTTACCACCACTATGACTACCACAAATATCACTGCTGCCACCCTCACAACCGCCTGTTCAAACACCATCCACCACCTTCACCTGCAACTCTAATAACCACCGCATCACCACAACCACTGCCTGCTAAAATCCACCATTTCTTCCAACGCTACAACACCCGTAGAATCCATCCAACCACAATCAGAAAACCACAGCGTATAAAATCCTTAAAACCACCGCACCAACTAGAAAAACAGATGCAAAAAAGGAAGGGAGAAAGAGGGAGAGATGACTAGCTTCGTGATGGGCTAACCCCACACCAACTCTAATAAACCGTTCGTTGCTGCTTACAATAGTAAGGTGCTGGGGCATCACCCACGGTGGTCGATTCTTCGCCTGTTGCCGACACACACGAGCTTCTTCAAGAATCACCGGAGCTTCTCTCAGATCGATGCTTGTCGCGGCGCCGGAACTCGTCGCAGCATCGAGCGTCCTACAACCAACGCTAGTCACGGCACTAGCATTTGCCCCAATCAGATTTAGCAGAGCCAGTCTCGGTAGAGAGAAGGTAGAGAGAATGGGGATAGAGTAGAGAGAGAATAGAGTAAATTAGGGTTTGGAATTGAATTAATTGATTGATAAAATATCCAATTAATACTTGATTTTTGATTAAATAAACTTCACACCTGTATTTTAAATTTGAAACTTTAAATACCTGGTTTTATGTAATTTCCTCAATTACATATATTTGACTATAAAGATATGGAAGAGGAGAAAAATCTTTCAAGATGGAATCTCGATTTCTTCAACTCATATCAAAGTTAGGTTTTAAATTTAATCATGTGGACATACAAAAACAGATCCTTAGAGCTATCTCGCCAATTTGTATTTCCAAATTTTTGTGATTCATGTTTGTTGATTTTGATAATTTGTTTTGGAATAATTTATCGTTTCTCGACATATATTGATAAACTATCTGCCTTAAACTTAGTTTTCGCTCCTTCTGAGGATTAATGGAACCATCCCCTTTTTGACTGTCA
Organism: Olea europaea var. sylvestris; assembly: GCF_002742605.1. Lineage (NCBI taxonomy): Eukaryota > Viridiplantae > Streptophyta > Magnoliopsida > Lamiales > Oleaceae > Olea > Olea europaea. The sequence continues at coordinate 244,602 of NW_019234961.1, forward strand.
CACCATCTAAAGTTTAGGTGCCATTTCCATCTTTCCAATTATAGGTTTTGAATAAGGATTATATTGTAGGTTTAAATTATTCTAGATGTAGTTTACTTGTTCGTCTGGAAAGGTCAACAACAAACAATTTTCACTAGAGTGATTTGCTCAACAATTCTCACAAATTGGATTGATTATAACTGCACTTGTCCCATGTACTTGTGCTTTTACCAACAGTTTCAGTTGCTTTATCAAATTAGCAGTATGAGAATTTGTAGAAAATGTGTTGTCCAACTCATGAATTCACCCCACATTCTTTAAGACTACTTGTTCAAAGGAGAACATGAAGTGTGTGTTTGTAATCAACTCAAAAAGCTCAACACTTGTTGAACTGATTTACTAATGATGGACCCATTTGCTGAAGAATCCACCCGAGATTTTAGACATGGCTAAAAATCCAGCATTGAAGTACTGGACCTATTGAACCTTGCTTATCTGGATTTCTTTAAGAAGTACTTAAACATATCCCTTGCTTCGTAGTAGCTTTCCCCATCAAATTACTGGAATGTAGAGATTTTCAATTTCATTTTTCCCACTTTTGCAGGTGAGAAATATTTATTATAGAATTTCCTTATCAAACCATCCCAAGTAGTGATAACACCATATGGTTCAAAATCCAACCATTCCGATGCATCATGTCTGAGTTTATAAGATAATAATCTAAGTTTGATTGCATCATCATTTATCTCTATGAATTGGAAGTTTTGGCATTCTTGAGATATCTTAAAATATAAACGTTCAAGTTTTCATGTGCCTTCCTGTAGAACTACAGGTTAGTGAATAAATTGATTAAATCAGCCCTTATTTGGAAGTTATTCTGCCCAAACTGAACGCTATGCAAGGATAAAAACAATGAAATTGGTAACTCCTTCATCAATTTCCAACGTTTCATGCTGTTTACTTAGGGATGTTGCTATCCTAGCGGCTTTTGGTGCAATTAGCAATCTAATTGGATCAACTGCCATTTGAAATATCTATTTTTGTTGTGTTCTGTAAACATTCATTCGAAGTTATGTTTTATTTTTCAATCAAATGATTCAATATTGTCGTCTTGTGAGCATAGCATACAACGAACACATTTTCACTTATAAGACAAAACAAATATAAATCTAATCAAATAACAGTCAAAAATAATATAAATCAAGATTAATGTAAATAGTCCCCGTAAATGTCACGAAAAATTTATTATTGATTTTATATCTCGCAAGTATAAGAATCATAAGTTCGTGACAAGTAATATAGTGGATTTATGAAATTGAATGATCGTTCCCATGGAAATTATTATTTAGTTCCTAATTTAATATTTTAAACTCATAGTTGATGAAAAAATAAAGAATAATTTTGATTAATTAACAAGTAATATAGTGGATATGTGAAGCTACTATTATTTAATTCCTAATTTACTAATTGATAAAAACAACAATTTGTGATTAATTATATAAGTTATTTAGTTACACTAAATTTATTGGAACCTCACAATCAAATTATTGTTTTAAAGTATGAGTGTGGATGTTATGATTTACAATTTCATCTAGTGATAACCTTTGATTTGTAAATCAAGATTCATTCGTTATTGTAGTATTCGAAATTTTTTTTCGTAAATAATCAATTTACCTTTCTTGACTTTAAATCAATCATATTTAAAAAAGTCAATTCACCATATCTCTATGTGAATTTGAATAAGTATTAATTAAATGCATTCAATTTTTAAGCATTATGTAACGACCACAATAACCATAAAAACATATGTCTAGCCTTTTATCCAAATTATTGAATGTCATTATTTGACAAAGTCTATAATTTACATCTCGATTTGTTGCAAATTCACAAATCATTGAATTAGTAGGCAATTAATTCAAAGTATTAAACGACATAAATAAAATCAAACATGAAAATTAACCTACTAAAATCTTGAGTATAAATAAAGAGTAGCACATCAATTACATTATTTGCCTAACTAATTATATAGCTACTCATACCAATGAAAGAAAAACAACAAAAATAAATAAAGTCCATCATCAAATTTAAAATCTATATAAAGAAAAGAATTGGATATTGTATGATGCAGTGCGAAACAAAAAAAATCCAAGTGAAAATCTTAATAACATGAAATTTGAAATCCATCAAATTATGAAGAGAATAAATTTACGAATTTTATTAATGAAAAGATGATCAAAATAATGAATAACCCTTTATTTATAAAGTTTTATATGAAAACTTAGTTTAAGATGACTAAAATTAATGAAAATCAAGTTTAAACAAACTAGAATTGAAAAAAAAAATCCAAAATAAATTAAATGATAGATAACACTAAAAATTTAAAAGCAGTTTTCCAGTCCCCTAAATGAACTTGAATGGCAGAAATACATCATTTGTCATAATATAAAGGTGACTTCTACTCGTCTCGTCGTTCTCTTTTAGGAATGGTATTATGGCCACGAACCAGAGTTTGGATGCTCTCTCTACACTATTACCTTTCATGTCCGATTCTTCTTTAATTCATTCAACAATTTATTCTACATCATTTTACCAACTTATCACCAACTCCTATAAGCCCACTCTTGATGACCAAAATAAATATAATATTTACAATTATCACCAACTTAATCATACATTTAAATTTGTTTAAAAAAATTATTCAATCTAAACGAAAAGTGTCAAAAATTTGAGCCGCAATGCAACATATTACTTCAACAATAAACATCCCTTGATATGGAGTTCAGGATAGAGGCGGTGCCATGTTATCCGAAATAAGATTGTGCGAAGAATGTTTTTGGATATATCAATAGCGAAATAGATGATCTGATGCAATATCTAAATTTGGAATATTGTCTGATGATGGGGATCATCAGAAGATAGTTTGGATAGTGATAACAAGCCTACCAAGTATCTAACTAGGTGCATGATGAAATAGAGCATGACTCAAGCACACAAAATTTAGTACCTATTTTATTTTACGATTCTTTTTCAACTTACTTTCCTAGAAGTTAGGCTCAACCACTCCTAAACTGTGCTTTATATATTCTTGATATTAATAAATCAACCACAACAACTGGTCAATTCAAAAAAATCATAACTCGCTCTCACTTGTGGTAACTTATTAATGTAATTATACTACTTAAACTATACACGTTTAACATCAATTCATTATTTAAAGCATCTTCAATTCAGATTTTTTGATAATAGATTTTTTGAAAAGTAATTTTTTTTTAAAATGTAACTAAAAAATAGGGAAAAGTTATAAGTTCGATTATAAAATTATTTTATTGGAAGAATGTGGAGTGTTGAAAATAAATTTGAGAAAAAATGATTTTTATAAAATATGGATTTCTTGTTCCACACTAAAAGTTGATTATTAAAATAGGAGTTCTGATTAACTAATCAGATTGAAAATAATAACTAATTAAAACATTGAAGTGGCTACTTATACAAAACTACAGAGATATAGTAGGCCATATCCATGGATGCCTCATGGTTTGTTTGCGAAAATAAGGGAAAAAAAGGTCCAGTGTTCTGTTATATCTATTCATTCAACAAGTTAAGACAAATAAAATATACTATTGATGTTTCTCGTTAATCATTAACTGCCAAGAAATTATAGACTAAACACCGTGCTTGATTTATTCTAATTATTGTAATATGTCACATCAATTCATTCATGAATAAATTTATGATGGATTTCAAGATTTGAATTAAATTTATTAATTAATGGCTTGATGTGTCATACCACCGACATTTTACATAAGTTAAGAACAACTCTTAGCGTGAGACACTGTCAGACACAAGTGCTCATATGAGGTCATGTGACCTCACAACTTTTGGACATTTTTTATTAACACAATTAAATTTTCTATGTTTTTATCTCAATTTTCGATATCATTACTAGATATTAAATGAAGTTGAAGTATTATATTTTTAATACCATTTTGAAATGCTCACGACTTAATTTTCCACGTTATTAATGGTGTGCGAAACGGCTAATCGTAACGAATATTACGACTTATTAAAATAGGCTATTCCAAACTAGTTTTTCAAATGCATGCTAACTTTAAAAATTCTACGATAATCGTACGCTGGTTAAATCCACAAATCATCTATGTCATTTCGAAGCTCGTTTTGAGAACTACGTCATAGACATGTCAAATGGTCTAAATGAATATCGAAAATTATTAAAATTGCATCAAACATGTATCTTAAAAAAGCGTCTAACTCATCTTTTCTTTAAAAAAATTTCAATTATATCATTAATGTTTATTATTTTTGCGGAGTAAATTTCTTAATATAATTTACATCATTTTATTAGAAAAAAATTTATATAGGGTATGATGTCAAATATTTTCGAAATTTTGCATCCGGAAAGTCATATTCCATGTAAATTTTCGAATTAAATTTATAGGGGTATGACTTTTTCCGGATGTAAAATTTCTCACGACTATTTTGCATGTTGATTGTGCCTCTAATTCAAAATATCTACTTCTGATGTGAAAGTTATGTACAACTGCAAATTACGTACTTTCAGTATAAAGATGAAAAAGATACAAAGAGTGGTATTTAGAAATTGTCACAAGGAAAGCTTCTTCGAAAAATATTTACATAATAGAATGCTCAATTCAACACATTTATGGACTCAAAATGCACTTAAAAACTTTGTTATATTAACACTTGTGGTTCATTTGGAAATCTCAACTTTGTTAAGAAATATAACTCAAAAAATTAGATATTGTTTAATATACCATCTTTATTCGATATGAGACTTATTGTTTACCATGCTCCACAAGATGATGACTTATTTGAGAATATTAATATTGAAATTCATTTGTATATTTGAGTCCTAATCGGATCAAGTTACTTATATGAATTTAATGGACTTTAATACCATATTCGGATACGAGATTCCATTTTATAAAGTCAAACTTGTTTAGAGAAGTGATATAAACTCTTTAAAAGTTAATATATCTCTCTTTATTCGTTGTGAAATTTATTCCTTAACACATTAATGGATCCTACCAACGTGTGGGAGCCTCTATTGACCTCATCGAAGATAGATTTGTGATAAGATAAACGAATAAGCCTATGTTTGGTTCATATTAAATTATAAATTATTTATAAACATTGAAGTCAAATTTTATTCATATATTTCGAGATATCCACAAATATTATCTCCTTATTTATTATCAATTTCTATCTATAACTCTGTTTGGAGAGCGTTTTTAGCTCCTAAAAATGAAAAAAATGGACCGTTAGAAGCACATTTCAGCCACCATTTTTGACTGATTATCTAATTGTGCATTCTCTTATTTACCCAAAAATCAAGGGTTGAATCTTCAATTTGATAAAATCTTGAAATTGCATTTAATTTCGTTACAAATCAATGAATTTTCTTCTCTTTAATTGATGAATAATGGTTTATAAAAGGTGTATGAGAGATTTCCCTAATATATTCTGTTGTTCATTATTTATAGGAGTCAAAATTTTGTAGAAAATCACATCCAAATTGGTTTCCAAAAGAGCTTCAATCCAATTAGAAAAATTATCTTCGCAGGAGCATATTTTTATCTTTATACAAATGTCAGTACTTTTGTCATAACTCTATCTTCCGATAACCGATTGAAGCAATTCAAAGTGTTTTGAAAAGATGACTCAAATGGCTATAACTTTATGATCTACTCTTCCAATTTGAACATTTACTATGACAAAAATGAATCTTAATTTACGGCTAAATATCTGGAGTATAACTTGCGCAAATGAAAATTGATTTTTATAAAAATATTTTAATCATATTTCATTCCTTTTTGACTTTTCTTTACAACCCTCAATTATCATTTTGTGGTTTAAGTTAATTATTGAATATTTACAATTTGGTCCTCGAACTTTGGACTTCGCATTTTTTTCACTCCTTTATTTTAAATTCACATCCAATTATTAAGTTTTTCTTAATAAACGAAATATATACAAGATTAGGCTATAATTTATCAAAAGAACAACGAAATGTCAATCTTTTAAAGCTTGAATAAGGATATTAATGCACTTATTAGAGATCGTAGTTGGCATTCTAAAAATAAAATGCCAGGAAGTTGGGAATAATGAGAGATTTTTTTCCTTAATAGAAACCTGTTGGTGGTACAATAGTTGATATCTAGAAATGGATTCAATATTGGAGAACCACTATCCAGCGTAGAAAATGAGTGACATATTTACTGGCTTTTTTAAAGCAATGGACAATAATTTCTTGGACAATAAATTTTAGGCTATCAAATTCAAACTTTTGTGTGGTTTGAATTCCCCTACGATTATTTTACATGAAATTTTTTTTTTTATTTCTGATTTTTTTTTTTTTTTAGTAACGGCTTTGGCCTCTGATAATTCCTTACTATTGATGATACTAAATGAAATATCCATTTAAATTTAACATCCCATCATTTATAATTGATTAAATTGGAACGTGTAATAATCTTATCTTCATATATTTGGTTGCTGATATAATCTTTTACAGTTGGTACGTTTTCTAGTAGTGTAAATGTGTAATAATCTTATCCTCAGACCTAACCCCAATTAAATCCCGCAACTCATAAATGAGTTGTTGAATGTGTAATTCAGAAAATTTTTTATTTGTTCTAAATTTCTTACTTGATCAGTTGTAATTAGTTAGTTCTCAACCTTCCAAAAGCAGCATATTGATCTACAAATATTGTACAAATGACTTTATTCCCGTTAAAATACCATAATTTTAAAAAGCTGTACTTAATAAAAAAAATAGAAATTGTTTAAATCTTTCGCACTCATGTTCAACTTTATAAAACTAATTGTTTCTTTCCAAACTTGGATAGGTACCTAAATACTTAAGATGAGACGTGTTTTTGACATTGAACAAAGATTTACTTGCGTGATTTACTTAGATTTATTATTCAACAATTTATTTATTATTTTTATTATTTTTTTTGGAATTAAGAAAAGTTAAATGGAGATTTTAAAATTAATTTTACACTTATATTACTTTTTTTAATTTTATGAAATACGATTGGTATTCTCTCTATGATATATTAGTGTTCTATGAAGGAAAAAGAGAAGATGATCCATTACTTTTCTTATACATTTTGTGAAATCTTCTCGATGGAGACTGATAAAAAATTTTTTTTTTTTTTTTTTTAAATGTACAACAAATACACTTGTTTCTGTCATTACAATGAGTCCCTGTTTTAATGTTCATTTATAAAAATGATGTTTTAAATAATAATTTTTTGAAAATATGTGATAAAAAAGTGAGGAAAATTTTTGAATTTATGCGCAAAATATTTTCTTATACAAATATGTGATTGAAAATGAGCATGAACGATAAATTATTTTATTTTATAGGAGTCAAATATGGACTTAATTCTTCCTTGCTAAAGCTATTGAAGAGACACTGCTTTTCCTGCTATAAACATTTTGTGAAATTTGACGGCTCAATATTCTTTCAAAAATACCTCAGCACTTATCAAATTCCCTAAATTATTTTAGTAAATTTTGATAAAAGTTGATGAAATGTGTGGTTGAAAAATTAAGTATCCCATGAAGTATGTATTTAGAACTAATTATTGACTTTGATTAAGATCAAAATCTAAGTTTTAATTCCTGCCGAACAGGGACAAGATTTGGGAGGACATAAACTTTTAACAATATTATACTGCCGTCTTCGTTTTCTATTTTAATCCATAATTAACTTTCACCGTCACTGAATTCGAGTTCTAGCTTCGCCCATCTTCCTAATTATTAGATATGACTCCAACATGTACAATCTTTAACAGTTGTATAATAAGAATCACATTGAAATATTTTTTTTTTATATTAAAATTTTGACAACAAGGTTTGTTCAATATGAGGTTATGTCATGGTAATAAATAATCATGTCGTCATTGAGTATTACTTTGGAGTCATATCAAGTTGTTAGGCGAGCTCACATGAAGGACATACAACTTAGGGATATTGTTATCAAAAAATAAATCTTTATTCATTATTTAAACTTTTAGGACTTAGTTCTAACTGCTATGTGCTCATGATCTATATTCGTACTTGCGTGTAAACATAGAAGTCATAACTCTCTGTGTGAACAAACAATCATATAAATGGTTATTCCAACTAATCGGCTAATACACCTGAAATATTGATTTATGATTACCCGCCAAAAAAAAAATAATAATAAAATTTCGTATTCTCGTACGTATATAAATACCAAAACAGATCAAGAATGTCATCAAAGATTTTATACGTAAATAATCCATGCTAGTGGTGTGATTGATTTCAGTGTGTAAATGATGGAAATGGAAAAGGTTAAGTTCAGATTATGTTCTTCTTCAACTCGAGCTCCAAGAATTGAAAGAAAAATTTCTGAGAAGAACAGAAGAAATCGGATGAAGATTCTCTACTCTAACCTCTTCGGTCTCCTTCCAAATCATGGCCTCAAGGTCTCTCTCTCTCTCTCTCTCTCTCTCTCTCTCACACACACACACACACACACACGCGCACTACCCTATACAGAAATAAACAAATCTGGGATGCTAGGATTGTGCTTCCTGCTTTGTTTTACAACGAATCTCGTAACTGTTCAAGTGTTCAACTATCAATATCATGTTTAGGTCATGTTTGGTAGGTTAAAATTGGATCTTTAGTAGATTTTGATAATAGTTAATGAAATGTGTATCTAAAAAGTTGTGAATTTTATGAAGTGTATGATTAAAATTGATTATTGATTTTGACTTAAATTAAAATTTTAATTTTAAGTTTCACTAAACGGCGATTTAGTATTATATATGTAAAGATATTGATTTTTTATGTACGTTTAAATGCAGCAAGCAATGCCATTACCTGATCAAATAGACGAAGTAGTGACGTATATCGAAAGTTTAAAGATGAAGCTGGAGAAGATGAAGGAGACGAGGGTATCCTTGTTACCAAGGAAAATATCAAATTCTTGCATCATTACAAATGAAATTCAAGCCAACACACAGTCTCCACCACCTTTAGTAGAAGTTCAAGACATGGGACCAAATATGGATGTCATTTTAGTTACTGGGCTCGATCATTTTTCAATGTTTTATAACATACTTCACTTGCTTCATGAAGATAGTATTGAAGTTGTCAATGCAACTTTTTCTGTGCATGGAAATTCCTCCTTCCAAATCGTCCATGACAAGGTCATTATAAGTTAATTTTACCCATTTTAGAACTTCAATTTCATCCCTTCTGTCTCTACTTCTCTCTCTAATAGTGTTAAATTACTTCCTCCAAAAGTTTTAAGCTCTTGGAGAAGTAGTACATAGCACACACTTTTCCATGCAAATCAGATTTCATTTTGTAAAAATCCTCACAAGTTCACAATTTTCTTAAATTAATGACAACAAAACTTGAATTCAGGATCTTGTCCACTCCCATACGACATTAAACCATGTCTTCTAAACAATTTATGTTCTTAGAGAAATTACACTTCTTTTTATTTAAATATGATGTTCGACTAGCATTGTCTCTAATTTCATTTTTGACATATATTTCAGATTTTGAAATCAAGTATGGGATTTGGAGCTACAACAATGAAAAGAAGGATAAATGATTTGATTCGTGGATACGCATGCAGTGAAGTAGAATCAAATTATGATTTATGGGATTATGAAATCCAAACTGATATTTGGGGATTCAATGCTGCAGAAGTGACAAATGCTTATAGCAGTTTCGTCTATTGTTAAGGGGTTTTAAAATTAAACTGATCATATAATATATTGAGATTGTATCAGACATCATCAATGTTTTAAGATGCTTTATGTTTCTTTCATTTTATGCGTAATTTGATAATATACATCAAGTTTCTGTTGGTTTTTTCTAATTTCAAGAATATAAAGCGTCTTTCCATTTTTCTTCTCTCTAGCCATTTTCACTTGATTGAGAAGGATGATGCATTTTAAATGCTTCATTTCTCTTGTAACAGACATAGACTCTGCAAAGATAGATTTTATAAAATGTGAGATAAATATAATTGTGATATTCTTTTAATAGAGATACATGTGCTAAAATATCTTGCCTGAGAATTAGGAATGGGGAAGAGTCAAGGAACATATCACACCCCAATAGTTTCCTTAATAACTATAATTTTAAATATTTTATATATTTATTCTTATATATTCTGTATTAATGCAACATCATTTCCATAAGCATTGTTATTGTTTCATATTAACTTTAATCATGCTGTTTAATGTAAAGGTAAAAACAAAAATAAAAAATAAAAATAAAAATACAATGTATGTGTTTTGGAAAGGTTATTTAAAACACGTATAGAATATGTAATTAAATATTTTGAAATCAGAGTACAAGTAAAAGTTTAATCATGATACATGTACATTATCTTCGATATCTTTATTTACATTGTGACGGGTGATAACACAGTATTAGAAAAATAGTTACGGATTTTTGAATTCCAACATATATATAAAAGTGTAGAATGACATGACCGAGATATTAGAAAAAAGAAGAAATGAAAACTGTAGTCTTCTAGCGTGAACTTGAATTCATCGCCCTTGGCTTCTCTTCTTCTGCGATTTTATTCAAACCCTAAATGTGTTCTTGTGTGTATCTATCTTTTACTTCCCAAAAAGCTCCCTGTAACATGTAAACATGTTGAATTTATAGCATGAGTTTTTAAGACTTATTTCACGCCTAAAGCATGTCGAAAATACCCTTTCAAATCGTCGAAGTCGAATAAAACTCAAATAGGTACTATATTAGATTTGACTCAGATTTCGAATCAATCTATATTGATTGACTGCCTCCATTATGTTGAAAGATTACCCTTCTCCGACTCTTACCGCCTAACCTGAAAATAGACAACTAATGTTTTGCGTCACAAGTTTGCCTTGGCCAAGAAACAATTCTTCTCCACAAAATTAGGTAGTGTGTATCCCTTCTCCGTAGTTTAAATTTTTCCTCAACAAGATTTGTACATAAATTTTCGCCCCAAGATGATAAAAAAAAACTACCCATCAGCCCTACAGAAATCCTCATAACTTCCTATGGACTATAGAGAACTTCGAATTGAGATCCATAAAATGTGGTGGACTTCTGATTCAATAAGCTTTCAGTTGTTATATTATATGCTTTGTGAAAATGTATTCATCAATCTCTGAACTTTATTTTTAGACTTTATTTTATTTTTAAATATTTTTCAAGATGCTTTTATATATATAGTTACTCTTTAAAATAAATGCGATGTTGTGGAAACAGCTGCGGACCTTTTCATTTAACAGTAGATTTGTTCAGTAGACCTAAACACCCATTTTTCCATTAATGATCCTAGATATTGCCAGACATCTTTGCATTGTGTACATATTCTTTTCCTACAAAACTGTGTACTGTTTGACATCAAGTCAATTTCACCAAACAGTGTGGTATGGCAAAGAAGTCTTGGTGGGGTCTTTGCCGACTTGAAAAATAAGCTCAAGAACATGTGCTAAAAGAAAAATAAAAAATAATTGTTTTACTCAAGAAAATTGATCCCAATATCTATTAATTAATTAGATTTGCGTTTCAACTAATTCGAATTCATCACATAAAAAGAACCAAGGAATTTTGCCCTTGAAGCATGATTAATTCAAAATTTCTAATAAATTATGAATCTAATAAGAGAATTCAGCGCCTATCTGGATCGGCTAATTAGTGGAAAATGGACCGTTGGAATACATAATTTCTATAGCATTTCTGAGCACTTGTTAGACATAAAAATAGGGATTTTTTTCTCCAAATTGCACAATTGCCCTCCTCATTTACAGCCACACGTTACCCAAAGATTTTGAGCTACTGACATATGTAGGGGCAAAATCGTCAAATAGCCTGACACATGTTCTAAAAAATTGGCAGCCATTGCCCTCGTTTTTAATTGATAACGGTTCGTTTTCTCCTAATTAGCCTGTCCAGACAAACGCTCAATCTACTTTATTGATCTACAAGATTTCCTTAATCTCCCAACTTCAAACCCTAAATCTTCTTTGGTATTCCTTCAAGTTATGACGGCACAAGTGAATGGGCACCAAGAAAATTCAAAAATAATTACAGGACAATATTAATTGGCGCAAAATCACACAAGAGGAAACAAGAATAATTTTTCTCTATATATCTATGTAAAGTCTTTGAACTTTCATTACTAGTAAAATTTAATCAAAGACTTTTAAAAAGGATACCAAAAGGGTCCTAATCAGACCTGTATAATTTAAGCTGCGTTAATTGAACCATAATCAAGTTGATCCAAGACCATACGGAACAATTATTAGTTTTTGCTCACCCCTTAACATGTTATTTTTATGTCTTTATCACGTTGGACCTCAAATAATTAGATATGGACCAAAATGACCATTTCATTGTCCTAATTATTTTCTCACTCAAACTCATTTTTCTTAAACAGTTTCTTTGTGATGCAGTCATAGAATTATGATTCAGGTAACTCGAGTCGAATGCTAAGTCCAAATTTAAACTGCTCTCTAAAGAAACACTTAAGCGGACTCATTAACTCATCTTATAGGATGATGGATTCCGAATGCAAATACATGCTCACCACTTCGGTTTCATTAGCTTCCAATGTATTGATATATTTGATCGTGTAATTTCATTTCACTTATTGGCACATCAAAGAACATCAAGTTTGTCAATAGCAAACACCTTACTATAGTGACTTTCATCATCTATAAGATAGCCAAGTGTATATTAATTTCTGCTCACAATCATGTTATTGAAATTATTCTACCCATATGGACACGTTTAATATACTTCGATAAACTCAGTTTACCAGTATTAATACTATTGACTAAACTTTTGCCACAATAAGATAAATTGCATACTCTAA
>NW_019234961.1:260858-265193 GCF_002742605.1 Olea europaea var. sylvestris
ACAATATAGACCATCCAGCCAATTGCATTCTGTTATATTTTCATATGTTTATTTTCTCAATCCATATAAACATAAAAACAAGGTTTTAAACATAAATTTACTTTCCTCTTGAGGCATAGAAGGGGCGTCAAATCAGTACCCCTCTCTTCTAATCTTTAGCTAACATTTTTTCATGAGCCGTGCTGTTTAGCCGCACCTCCGATAGGGGGCGCCACATAGCCAAACAGGGTTTTTCCTTTTCTCATAGATTTTCTCTCCCACAAACACACTTATGTCTGCGTGCGTCAACTTTATATAGCCACTTTTTGGGTCAATTTTTCAAAACTCACTGCATATTTTCTTATAAAATAACTTTACATGCAAATCTAAAATTTTTCTTTAATTTTTTAACAACACATTTTCCAAAGAAATCACTATTTCAAAATACCCAAAAACAGATATCAAACATGGGTGTAATGAGTTTCTAATTATTGTGTCAACAACTTAACTTTGCAAGTTGTATCTACTCCATACCTTGGAGTATGGAGATAAAGAATATGATGTGTATTCGGTCCAAGTAGGTTGAACAAGTAGCAGATAAGGTCCGATCAAATGATTGGATCATATAAATTGAGGTGGTTTAATAAGTCTAAAATCTTAACAAGATTTAATATTAAAATTTTCCCTTGCTACTTACCGGCGACAAATTGAATATAATAGGTCTATGTCACTTTCAAATTGAAATATAAAAAGATATATTAAAATTAGGCCCTTGTTTGGTCCTATTTTATTTAAAATAGATAAAACAATTGTTTATCCTTGAAATAAACAAATGAAAAATGAAAATTTTGATATGTCGATCTTTAATAACTACTGAACAAGTTGCAAGTTGATTAGTAATCAACAAAAATGAACAAAATGGTGATCAATCTTTCATTATTGTTACAACTTTGACCCGATAGACACGGATTATGTCAAATTTTATGTTAGAATAACAATTTTTGTTGAAAGGACATTTATGTCCTCATTCTCAATGTGAATAGAATCATAAAGAAAAACAAAAATAAATAAATGAACAACCGCGACAATTATTTGTCTTGATTTAGTTAATATTGAAACATTCTTGGAATTTAAGATTTTATCCCTGTATAATAAATAATAATTTTTTTATTTTTATTTTTTTTTAGATTTTCATTACAATATAAAGCCTAACACATACATTATTAATGGTGTCTTATTATTATAATTCTCATTTCACCTATCATTGTGATAAATTAAAAAAATTTCGTTTAATCATAACATAATATCCTATGATAAATGTGTACTTGTTTAAAGAAAGAGCGGTGCAAAAATTTATTTAGCACCAAAAATTAAATTATATTTTATAGAAGCATTGGCAGTCGTGTGTATTTATTATGATTTGACTTTCGACTAGATGATGATTATTGTTGTTGTTATTGTTATTATTATTTGATAAGATAAAAAAATATTTATTATAAAAATTTAAAATAAAATCATTTAATATGATACTTAGCCCTTATTTGTTTCTCATTTTTTTCCCATTAAAATGAAAAATATGATCGTTATCCATCACATCAAACCACCAAATTTGAATTTCTATCTCTTGTGTGGGTCCATAACGACTACATTTTTCATTCTCATTTTTACAAAAATGAAAAATAAACGCCCCCTTAATTTACGTATTAACTGCAAACATTAAAGTTCATACGTAGAGATCAAGCCTTCTAAATGAGATAGAATTAAGAAACGAGTAACGTATAGTCATGTGAATTTATTAATTTATGGATTAGGGATTATCTTTTCAAATGTAAATTGTATTTAAAAGAATAAAAAGATAATATTAAAAACTAACAAGTAAATGAAGCGATAAATAGAATTTTTTTAATTTTCGTTACATCCCATCTCATTGGGTTATATTCATGCTCTGGATGGTGGTAATCCAACATTCCTTCTCGTTTAAAAAGTATACTAGTTCTTCTTTTGTTTTTTTATAATTTTCGTTTTATTTTAAGCTTTGTGAAGAATTAGTTATTATGTGCACCAAAAATTGATGGATCATAATTATCCATATAGATCACAAAGTCATGTTTTTGAAATGACTTACTCGAATCTATTTCAAGATTGACTAATTGAGAACAAATTGTACAATATAAAATTAGAGCCTGTTCGGTAGTGATTTTGAATAATTAATTTTTTGACCATTAGGAGAAAAGTAGAGGCTATTTGTGATAGAAGAAGTCAAAAATTACGACTGGAATAGTGAAATAACTGTCAAAATTTCAATTTTTTGGAGGAAAGGAGGGTGAAAATCACTCCCAAATGGGGCCTTATTGTCATGTCATTAATCTTTTTGAGTTTATCAAATTAATATCAACAAGTGGTGGAGCCAAAATAAGCTCGAATGGTTTTACTTTTCTCTTCTTAATGGAGGCTAAGCCTAATGGAACAAAGACACCCCAATTTATATCCAACATTATCAATTAATGTCCGATAAACCACAAGTGAAGAGAAGAATAATACATGTAAGACTTTTCAGTTTATGGGGATTGGGACACCGCTGTGGCTCTTGTAAATTGCAAGTGGACATGAATCATGGAAAAATATTCATCCAATGTTGGAGGCTTCTACAATTCAATAGGACATAATAATAATTTTCAATGCTACTCATCTTTATTAATTTATTGTAACGTTTACTTTCCGCGAACAAGTTGATCGACTTAAAATATGTTAAGGGATAAAATTTTACGTCGAATAAAGATAAAAATATAGACTAATTTATAATGACACGTGCTACTCCTTTTAATAAAATTGACATTTTAAAATGGAACTCTAGTCTTAACATAGTATTAGAGTCCAGTAAATTTCAACGAACAATTCAATTCAATTAAAACTAAAAAAATGAGTATATGAATTTCAAGATTAATCTATTTAAATAAGTCATCATCTTGTGATGACATGTTAAGTAATAAAATACTACATCGAATAAAAATGAAAACAAAAATCAATTGATAAGGGTTTGTGCTACCCTTTTCAATAAAATTGACATTTCAAGATAGAACATGGTCTTAACAAAATAATGGATTCTATTATGATCAAAGTAGGTGGGGAGATTTAAAAATAATTATTTTTTAGAACTCGTTTATAAGAAGTCTTCTTTCATTAATAAATGTCTCATAATCATAACCCATGTTAGTTCTATTCAAAGATTGGAATCAATTTATGATGTCTATTATATGAATTATTTTTGTTGGAAGATTGGTTATTTAATAAGTTAGTTTGACTAACTTTTGACAAATTATTTGAGATCTCTTTAGTAGGATAAAAAATTATTTGATCAAGTGTATTCTACTCCACGAGTAGATTAACATATAAAATTTATTTTTTATATTAAGTAAATGAGAAATTAAAGTCAAAGTAAGTCACTTATAAGTTGAAAAAGTTGGAACTAAAATTGGTGGAAAAATGCTAATGTGCAGATCCCATATTGGAAAATTAGAGGCATTTTGTTCACTTTAAATAGCTCAAGTTTTGAAAATTGAATTAGGACTCCAAAAGATACCAATAGTCTTTGAAAGAGAGAAGACCTATATGCATGTTAACGGCCTGGGCCTCCTCCCATTGAGTCGGGTTCGGGAGCAGGCATGAATCGTAGGTCATGCAGTGTAATCGTTAATTTAGTGTAGACAGGTTTATATGAATACAGGTTCAAAAAAGTTCTTTGGGATAACTTTTCCACTTCTATGAAAAGAATTCCATAATTTCGTTCATTTCAATGTAATATCTTCCTTGTTCATTGTACTATTTTGTTTCTCTATTTCAGTCATTAAAATTATATTATGCATAATTAGAGTCCTCCATTTTGGTTCAAAGAAAATAAAATATTGGTAGATTCGTTGATCCGATAATTTGAAGTGATACTATTACAAGGCGTGATCATTGTTTTTTGAGAGACAAGTATTGAAAAAAAGTCAACACCAATAGGAGGCATTATCATTTTAAGAAAAAAGAGTTGAAAAGCTAAATCGAAATTCGGTCCAAATTTATAAACGTAAATAATTAATTTTTAAATATAAATTTGCACCATCTTAAACTTTAAAAACAACAATTTGGACATACAAAAAACAAGAAAAGGAAGAGAGAAGTAGAAGAGGTGTTGTATAATCAATTTATGTGAATTAATTTATTGTTGTATTGACATCATCTATACACGCACTACTACTAGTGTTTGCAATATTGTTAGGGAACAAGTTTGTGTGGTTCCAAGATACATGTTACAGGAAGGATGCTATGTTACTTGAAAGTTGGTTACCAGTTCAAGAACTTGAGGTATTTTTA
>NW_019234961.1:265201-266437 GCF_002742605.1 Olea europaea var. sylvestris
TGTGGTTCCAAGATACATGTTACAGGAAGGATGCTATGTTACTTGAAAGTTGGTTACCAGTTCAAGAACTTGAGGTATTTTTAGTTTTGAAGATTAGAAGGGGTGAAGAATGTAAGGTATTCTTACTTTTCAGGATTAGAAGGGGTGAAGAAAAAGTCTCGAGCCAATGTTTGAACATATTAATTTATAAAATATGTCATAACACCTGACTCTAATTATTTAAAAAAAATAGTTAAATAATTGATTCTCATAAATTTTCTTGCGTGTGGATATATTTGGTCAAGGTTTGCCCTTTATGAAAATTAATATTAATATGGGCGGAAACCCTTTTTCCAAAGTAAATAATACAAATTTGAATAAATAATTCTAGTTAAAACTTGTTGAAACATTGACATTAGAGTTGTCAATTTTTGGGTTTCTTGATTTCTAGGAGGAGTCATGTAGTGGTTGCTTTTTTTTGTACTTTTGTTGCTTGCTGATTGCTCTACCATTAGGTTACGGCTCTTTTCATAAGAAACTTCTGATATTTTCTTGAATTAGTTCTTATTTGGGCTCCATTAAATTAAAAAAATATATTTTTAATTACACATTTTTCAATAAAATAATACTATGCATAAATTCAATAATTTTTCTTACTTTTTAATCATATATTCTTAAAAAATTACTATTTCAAAATACGTTCCCCCCCCCTCCAAAAAACATCATCAAAATGGTGCCTAAACAAAAGCTTTAATTTAAATCAAAGTCTATAATTCATTTCAACCTTATATTTTATGAGTCACATAATATTTTAATCATACGTTTCATTAAATTCTATCAAAATTTAATAAATATATGTTTTTAATGTCCACCAATATTTTCTTTTGGCCCAATGTCGAATTACTTTTACTTACGAAGTGGGCATGATTGAATAGAATTACATAATAGAAACGTCCTCTCGGGGCATAGGCTAGTGATGCAAAGGATATGAGTGATATTATCTCACGCCTTGCTGACAGCCGCAGTATGGGGGTTCGATTCCTGAGACATGGAATTAGACTCCTTGTAGGTGCAGTGTACATGCGGTTCTTATTCCATGCCTGGTGGGACACACCCCGTGATTTATCTCACTCACAAAACTCTAAGGACGGGGTGGTGGGGGTCCTCAAAGTTGAGGTTCAACCTTTTTTTTTTTTAAATAATAGAAACGTGTAATGGAAGTTGTCAGTTGATATATCGACTTCTTTTCTGTCCAGC
>NW_019234961.1:269783-277596 GCF_002742605.1 Olea europaea var. sylvestris
CATATCATAGTTTGAAAAATTGATAGATCCACGAATATGGCAAACGAAAACACTAATATAGCACGCCATTTCCTTTTATTGATGATAAATTATGAAAAATGCCTTTCATCTATTAAAAGCACTTAATCCAAAAAATGGACAAGATACCTTGCCGAGTGGAACCCAATGCACCTTCCTTTCCCTAGATCTTTTGTCAACCTTAAAATGTATATTACTTAATTAAAACCCCGCAAAAAGAGGGTCAACTTAAATTTGTTTGTCTTAAGATTCTTAAACAATAATGCAGATTTATAAATAATAGAACTACAAACTTCACCTTAACAAATGTACGATATTTTAAGGAATTAAAGGCTGATGACATCAAAATATTTGTTTAAAAATATTGAAAGATCTTTCATGTACAATATTTTATGGAATTGTAGGATGATGACATCATAATATTTGTTAAAAATATTGAAAGATTTTTTTGTTTCTTATGGTTATTTTTTTGCTTTCACATTTTGGTGAGTATGCATAGATTCTTTGTATTTATAGATTTTAAAGGAAAAAAATGTTGAGAAAATGGGTGATTTGTGTGCAAATATTTATTAATTAATATAATTAATTTATATAACACAATAAAATAATTCAACAATAATATAAATATATAAGAATAAAAGTTAGAAATGCAAGTTTTAGAGAGGCACGTCAAGAATGTTGTCCTAAAGTAGAGCTGCCTCTCCTTTGTCCAAATATTTTCGACGCTACACGGTTTCAAGATAAAACTCATGTATCTCACAGTCGGTTCTCCTTTTATGGACAAGATCATAGAGAGATAAGTGAACGAACCCTTATCAAATTACCAAAATTATAGAAAATAATAGATAAGTGTAGAGAGTATTATATGAAATTATCCTTTTCATGTATGGTTAGTCCCATGAAAATCACTCCCTTTTATAGGAACAAATTCAACCCCCCACATTCATGAAAATAAATCATATTTAAGTATAAGTTACAATCTAAATTATGAGATTTAAATAATTTTAAAAATCAAAATTGAAAATTAATAATTTTTTTTTTCTTTTTTTGTAAATGTTTAAAACTTTTTTCATAATGTTATAACAATCCCCACAAGTTATAAACTTTCAAAAATTATATAATTATATATAGCAACATAATACTATGCAATAGGTGTAGATACCTTTTGGATTTGAACTTCAATGTGATAACAATTTCCATTTGAAGGAGTTATAATGGACTAAGTCTTGAATTAGGTCTTTTTAGCCAAATTTCAATTGTTCTACACGCAGTATCGATTTAGGTTCAAGTTCATAGCGGGTAACACTCTTAATGGCCATGCACTCTAATCTTGAGTCTAGTAAAAGTTTTTTGGGAATAGCTCAATCTGATAACCATGACCATGGCCAACTCTTACATAGGTGAGCCCTTCAAGGATGCTCGCGAGCATTCTCATCTCGGTACTCATTCAAGGTTAAACATTTTTTAATATCACATTTATTAATACTATAACCATAGGGATGAGCATAAATAATATAATACTATTTCAAGTCGCACAGTATGGTTTGTTTCTACCACATTGAACCTTTTTCATGGGATCACTAATTACAAATGTTGTGTTAATTCTGTGAAATGGAGTCCACCTTGGGTAGGGAGATGGTGACTGTAGCGTCGTTAGATTATGGGGTCAGTCAGAGAGGGGATGCCGATGCTGATAGTTATGCCATGGCCGAGGACCCAGTAGATTATACTGAAGAGTGGGGGGCGTCTAGGGTGCCCTCAAGTATGACGTGGAAAAGGTTAGGGGAGATCAGGGAGAGATACAGTGTCCCCCATGTCATAGAAATGCTAGTACCCGAGTCAAATGAGCGAGCCTGCTATCCGAGGCTCGGATGCGTGGCAGTCAGTGAATACCTGTTTAAGGCAGGTATGCGTCTTCCTCTGCACCCCTTCTTTAGGGCAGTGCTGAGAAACTTTATGTTGTCGCCGACCCAAGTTCTGTCAAATGGGTGGAGCTAGTTGGTCGGCTCGTACTTCCTGTGGAAGGAGGTGTCACTTGGGGAGGACATGCCTCTCCATGTATTCATGTCCCTTTTTCAGCCCCAGATTATAGGAAAGGAGTCCAGGGAGTGGTATTACCTTACACCTTGGGGGGCTCACGCACCCTTTGTGGTGGGACTGCCTTCCTCCATTAAGGGGTGGAAGGAGTCCTGGTTCTGGGTACGGGGAAAATGGAAGGTAGTGGAGGGGGACAAGGCCCTTTCTTGTACAGTGCCGACCCAGTACTACAAAACTCCTGAGTCTCCCAGCCCCTGCTTGTACTTCTGAATTGAACACTTAGAAAATTTCTAACTGTTGGGGCTTCCATTGCAGATTGTAGTACGAGGTTCAAGCTCAGCAGAGAAGAGTTCGAGGTGATAGAGGACATCTACAAGAGGCCTCTGAAGCTCCGCCACTTTGACCATCTGATTGACAGGAGTCGCTACTTCCTGGATTTTGGACAGATGGCATCCAGAGGTACGAGACTCCCATAGTTGTAAATTTCCTTCTCCTTTTGATTGGATACTGATGTGCTGACCTAACGTTCTTATGCAGATAAATTCAAGAGGAAGGAGTACCCGGCTCCAGACATGGCTACAATTCTGAAGGCCACCACCACCGTTTAGGCTAGGGCCTTGAAGCCAGGGTCTAGTGGGGCCAAGGAGGTCCAAGGCAGGGTAGAACGCCTTTCCAAGGACAGTACTCCAAAGGCTTTCGAAGAGGGAGCTTCCCAGAGGCAGGAGAGGCCAAAAAGAGTCTCAGGGGAAAGAGAAGGTCCTAGAGGAGGCGAAGAGGAGGAAGCTGGTGCACGTTACTAGCTTGTCTGGGAAATTTGGAACATCAGTATCTCACGAGGCCAAATCAACAGGTGAGCTAAAGCTGCTCGCATCCGCCTCCAAAGCCATCAAGTTAGAAATGGTCAGAGAGGCTAAAGCTGAAGAGGCCGCGAGGAGGGCTGCTGAGGCTGTCAAGGAGGAGGCAACTAAACAAAAGCCTGTTCGGGAAAAGGAGATATCTCCAAGCTTCCTAGTTGGAAGGGAGGAGACCTTGGCCCTAGCCTTGGTGGAGGCTCTTCCCTAAGAGGTCCGAAGCGCCACAGAGAACTTTTACCGGTTTTGGACGGACAGGTGGCAGCTGCATGCCTCCTCCTGCGATGCCACCAACCTAACGAGGGCTTTGGTGAGCCAAAGCGTCAGAACTTTCGACCTCGCTCTTGAATGTAGGGAGGCCATGAGTGATTTTCAGACAAGGACCCAGTCTTCGGAGGAGAAGACGGCCTCCCTTGCATAGGAGTTAAAGGTGGCTAGGGCCGAGGCGGAAGAAGCCAGGGCCCAAAAACTTGAAGAAATGGCCAAGCTTGAGTCTGCCTTGACCCAGATTGAGGCCTTGAAGAAGGAAGTCCATGAGTCACAGTGCAAGGTGGCCTCCCTAACAAAGAAGGTGGAGGTCTCCAATGAGCACCAGAAAGTGACTGCTGAGGCCTTGGAGAAGGCAAATCTCTCCTTAGTGGGTGCCCAAGAGGCTAACCAGTTCTTGGAAACCCAACTCAAATGGTATGTGGATAATGCCTCCCACGCTAGGGAGGAGGCTCAATAGGCTAGGGAGGAGGCGGTGCAGGAGTACGTCGTCAACTTCCATAATACAGAGGAGTATAAGAGCTTTAGTGCGTACTAGAGAAACTTTGCCTATGTCGAGGTGATGGAGCAGGCAGAGGAGCTGTATCCCAATTTGGATCTGACTCAACTTAGGTCTGAATTCGTGGATGAAGTACCTCAGACCCCCACTGAGGAGGTGCAGGGAAATGACGCAGCTGAGGTAGAGGAGACCAATGCCGATGCTCAAACTGTCGAGGCCCCAAGTACTGAAGCGCTTTCCCCATCTACCCAGGCTTAGATTAGTTTTCTTTTCAGTCTTTCAAATGTAATGGCCTGAGGCCCACTTTTGTAATTCTTATTGAAGATTGATGTAATGCCTTTTTCCTTCATTGCTGTTTCATTATTGTTTCTTTGTCCAAGTATACGCGCCTCATTAAACAAATGAACTTAAAGGTAGACAGAAGCACTAATAAAATAACATTAACTTGGTACCTTAACTCAATCAATTAACTAGATTGGACAGCTCTATGAGCCTCGGACTTAAGCAAACGGACTTTACTTAAGCGTAATAACTGCATGAGCCTTGGACCTAGGCAAATGAACTTTACCCATGCATAATAACTGTATGAGCCTTAGACTTAGGCAAATGAACTTTACCCGAGAATATTAACTGTATAAGCCTTGGACTTAGGCAAATGAACAACTCCATGAGTCTGGGACTGTATGAGCCTCGGACTTAAGTAAATGAACTTTACCCAGGCATAATAACTGTATGAGCCTCAGACTGTATGAGCTCCAGAATGCGAGTGAAGAGGCTTCTCTCCTTGGCGTTCAGCCTGGCCAAAGGGAGTCGTGTGCTAGCACCTTGGATTTCAAGTGAGGTGGCCCAGAGGTGGGACGATAACCTCTCCTCTGAGGTGACGACGCATCCCAGACATGGTGGATGGTGGATGGTGCAGCCATGTTGAGGCTTCTCCCCTTGGTGTTCAGCCTGGCCAAAGGGAGGCATGTCCTAGCGCCTCGAAAATCAAGCTAGGTGGTCCAGAGGTGGGACGCGAGCCTCTCTTTCGAGGTGGCAACGCATCCCAGACATGGTGGATGGTGCAACCATGTTGAGGCTTCTCCCCTTGGCTGAAAGCCTGGCCAAAGGGAGGCATGTGCTAGCGCCTTAGAGATCAAGCGAGGTGGCCCAGAGGTGGGACGTGTGCCTCTCCTTCGAAGGGCCGACGTATCCCAGACATGGTGGATGGTGCAGCCATGTTGAGGCTTCTCCCCTTGGCTGAAAGCCTGACCAAAGAGAGGCATGTGCTAGCGCCTCGGAGATCAAGCGAGGTGGCCCAGAGGTGGGACGTGTGCCTCTCCTTCGAGGCGACGACGCATCCCAAATATGGTGGATGGTGCAGCCATGTTGAGACTTCTCCCCTTGGCTGAAAGCCTGGCCAAAGCGAGGCATGTGCTAGCGCTTCAGAGATCAAGTGAGGTGGCCCAGAGGTGGGATGTGTGCCTCTCCTCCGAGGCGACGACACATCTCAGACATGGTGGATGGTGCAGCCATGTTGAGGCTTCTCCCATTGGCTGAAAGCTTGGCCAAAGGGAGGCATGTGCTAGCATCCCGGAGATCAAGTGAGGTGGCCCGGAGGTGGGACATGATCCTCTTCTCCGATGTGTCAAAGTAGTACAACACGTCAATTTAATTACTGAATTTTATTGAATCATACAAATGTTACAAAGGCTGGGAAAAGTCATCCAGTAAGATAGTACATTTATTGGTAATAGATTCTGAGGTGTTCAATGTTCCATGGACGGGGTTGTGCCTTGCCGTTCATGTCTTCTATCCAGTAAGTCCCAGGTCGAACCTCTTCTCTGATTTTGTATGGTCCTTCCCAGTTCGGGCCTAGGGAACCGGAACTAGGTTCTTTTGAGGACAAGAAGACCCTCCTGAGTACCAGGTCGTTGATTCGGAATGACCTCTTCTTGACTTTCGAGTTAAAGTACCTTGTCATCTTTCTCTGATATGTTCCAAGTTTCAATTGGGAGTCATCTCTTCTTTCTTCGATGAAGTCGAGGTTGAACCTCCGAAGTTTGTCGTTAGTTATCTCGCTGAAGTGCAGATGTCTCGCGGACGGAAGTCCGACTTCCACGGGGCTCATCGCCTCAGTTCCATATGCCATGAGGAAGGGCGTTTCTCCTGTTGGGGTCCTTATGGTGGTTCAGATCGCCTAAAGGACTTGGGGTAGCTCATCAACCAGGCCCCTTTAGACACATCAAGCTTCCTTTTCAGGACGTGCTTGATTGTCTTGTTCACGGCCTCAACTTGGCCATTTGCTTGTGGGTGGCGAGGTGTGGAGAAGTGCTTTTTAATGCTGAGCTCTTCGCATAATTCTCTAACCTTTTTATTGTCAAACTGTCTGCCATTGTCAGAGACAATTGAGTAGGGAATCCCGAATTGGCAAATAATATTTTTCCATAAGAACTTGGAGGTGTTAGCTTCAGTGATTTTTGCTAGTGGTTCAGCTTTGACCCACTTTGTGAAGTAATCAAGAGCCACTATTGCAAAGCTTGCCCCTCCTCTGCCTTTAGGTAGGGGACCTATGAGGCCCACACCCCATTTTGAGAAAGGCCAAGGGCTGGAAACGACGGTCAAATCCTGCGATGGTTGTCTCTGCATCGGAGAGAAGCGCTGGCATTTATCGCATTTTCGTACAAACTCGAGGACGTCCCGCTTTAGGGTAGGCCAGTAGTATCCCTGCCTCAATATTTTTTGTGCCAGATAGACCTCCGGAGTGGTTACCGCAAATGCCTACGTAGACTTCTCTCAATATGTAGGTAGCCTCTTCTTCTTCGACGCACCGTAGGAGTGGGGAGGAGAAACTCCTCTTGTAGAGAATATCATCAATGAAAAGGAAGTGGGCTGACCTCCTTCTTAGCTTGTAAGTCTCATTCTTGTTAGTTGGCAGTACTTGGTCTTTGAGGTATGCTATGATTGGCTGCATCCAAGTGGGAGTTCCAGCGATCCACATTATTGTAGGGGCCTCGATCGAAGGCAGGAGGAGGTGCTCAATAGCTACTACTATGAGTAGCTCTGAATCCTTGCTACTAGCCAGCTTCGAGAGTGCATCCGCATGCTCATTTTCGATGCAGGGGATCTGGATCAGCTCAAACTTTTTGAAAGATGGGATGAAGTTCATCACCATTTTCAGATAGGAGGCCATCATTTTATCTTTAGCTGAGAAGTTACCATTGACTTGGCTAACAACCAGCTGGGAGTCACTACTAATGAGTAGCCTCTTTACTTGCATTTCTGTGGCCAACCTGAGGCCCGTAAGAAGTGCCTCATATTCTGCTGCGTTATTGGTAGCTTTGAATTCGAACCTCACTGCTGAGATGAGTTTGTGACCTTCGGGGCTGATGAGGACAACCCCAGCACCTGAGTCGACTTCTCCAGCTGACCAATCGATGAAGAGATTCCACGTAGGGGGCTCGACGGGTTCCATGATTTCATCCACCTTGGGGAGGTTGGCGAATTCAGCCACAAAGTCAGCCAAGGCTTGCCCTTTTATGGCTGCCCTAGCCGTGAACACAAGGTCAAATTCACTTAGTTCCACTGCCCATTTCAATAACCTTCTTGAGGCATCGGGCTTTTGGAGTACCTGCCTCAGGGGAAAGTTTGTCAGTATATGGATGGTGTGAGCTTGGAAGTAGGGTCTCAATTTCCTAGAGGCCGTTATCAAAGCCAAAGCGAGCTTCTCCATATCAAGGTAACGGGTTTTCGACGATAGGAGCACTTTACTTGTGTAGTATACGGGGAGTTGGGTAGACCCTTCTTCCCGTATCAGAACCAAGCTGATAGCCTCATTGGAGACAGCCAAATATAGTTGTAGGATATCACCGGGCTTCGGTTTGGAAAGGAGGGGGCCCTGTCCCAGGTGCATTTTCAGGCATTGGAGGGCCTCTTCACATTCCTCAGTCTACTAGAATTTCTTCCCAGCATTCAGTACTTTGAAAAATGGGAGGCATTTGTCTGTAGCTTTGGAAACGAAGCGGCTAAGTGCGGCCACTCGCCCGGTAAGACTTTGTACCTCCTTTAACTTTTGGAGAGACCTCATTTTGCGTAGAGCCTCAATATTTTTGGGGTTGGCCTCAATTCCTCGTTGGTTGACCATGTACCCCAAGAATTTGCC
>NW_019234961.1:277881-281782 GCF_002742605.1 Olea europaea var. sylvestris
TAGCCGGAGTACGCATCCATGAAACTCAACAACTCGTGCCCAGCAGTAGAGTCTACTAGTTGGTCAATTATTGGGAGTGGAAAGCTGTCTTTCGGGCAAGCTCTATTGAGGTTGGTGAAGTCGATGCATACCCTCCACTTGTCGTTGTGTTTCTATACCAAAATCGGATTGGAGACCCACTTCGGGTAGGTTGCCTCCCTGATGAAGCCATTTTGGATGAGCTTCTGAACTTCTTCCTTTAGGGCCTCATACCCTTCAGGATTGAGGGCTCTCCTTTTTTATCTATGTGGGGCAACCTTAGGATCGATTTTTAGGTGGTGCAGCTGACCTTGGGGTCTATGCCTACCATGTCCTCATGCTTCTAGGCAAAGATATCAAGATTCTTGCTCAGGAAATCCTTAATCTTTTCCTTCAGAATGTTGGATAGGCATTTGCCTACCTTCAGCACCTTTGATGGGTCTCGGGGGTCTATCAAAAAGCTCTCAAGTTCCTCTGCTGGGGATGCCTGAGGCTCGTGTTCCGTTATGCGGGGGTCAATCTCATCAATTACTTGCACCTCCGGATTAGGTGGAGCGTCGATCATATCAACATCTTCTTGTTTGGTGGGAGCATTACCTGGGACATCAGCCATGACCACGTCAGCTATGATTACATGGACGTCCCGGGGCTCTACCTTCTTGATGGAGCTTAGATAGCACTCTCTTGAGCCTCTTTGGTCGCCTCTCACCTTTGCCACCCCATTGTCCGTTTGAAATTTCATGCATAGGTGGTGGATGGAGGTGACTGCTCCCAATTCCTTCAGGGCTGGCCTCCCTAAAACTCTGTGGTAAGCCGACTGGCTGTCGACAATGAGGAACTCTATGAAGTTCATCGTTGTTCATGGGGATTCTCCCATCTCCACTACAAGTGTTATCTTTCCCCTCGGAGTGATGCTATCTCCAGTAAATCCGTACAATGGAGTGGTGGTGGGCGTTAGCTGATGATCCAATATCATTTTGTCAAAGGTGGATCCGAATAGAATGTTGACAGAGCTGCCGTTGTCAACTAACATTCGTTGAGCCCATTCCTAGCTATAACAGCCCTCACCACAAGTGCATCGTAATGGGGGTAATGAACTCCCTCGACGTCTTCCTGGGTAAAGACAATGGGTGGAACTTGGTTTCTTCGGGACCTGCTACCCACAATGTAGCTTGTCAAAGGGGGGTGTTTAGCCTCCCGAGCATAATTCCTTTTGGCGTTTCGTGTTTCACCGCCAACATATGGACCTCCAAATATGGTATCCACCTCGTGGATAGGGGCTTCATCTTGAGCCTGCCGATTTCTTCGGTGCCTACCCCCTTCCCTGGGCCTCTCTACATCATGCTCCCTTCGTCGTGGAGATACATCCCTTTGACGGGGAGCGGCCTCCTCACACTCACGTCGGTTGTCGTGCCTGGGCGGGGGCCTGTTCGCCTGGGGCGAATCATGTCTATCTCTAACGGGTTCTTGTCGGGAATGTTGTGCATAGTCTCTACAATCCACTATGTCATGCCCGTAGGACCTGTGGTGTACACAGTATCCTAGGGGGTTCGAATTTGGCCTATTTCTAGGTCCAGAACCTCGACCTCGACCTCGACCTCGGCCTCTCCCCCGACGGGGTATCTCCTGGGCCTCTATCTGATGGGGGTTAGTAATTGGGTTGACATCTTCATATGCCAAGGTGGGAACCGCATTCAAAGTGGTGATAGAAAGTGCTTGACCAGAGTTCTCATTTCCAGCCTGGTTCATTTGGTAGCCCATCAGGTGGGAGGTCGGTCCTCTATCGCGCTGTTTTTGAGGAGGTGGGAGGCCTCTATTTGCCTTGTTCCTATGCTCAATCAATTCTTCATTGATGATCTCCCTTCTCATCATTTCAAGTAGGGCGTCATAGGTGGTGGGGTCTTGATTCTACACGTCTCTCCAGAATAAGGTATTCATGTTCAGACCTCTCCTCAATGCGGATAGTGCCTCTCGGTCAGTAACTTGTACGCATTATGTCATCTCATCGGTGAAGCGTGATAAGAAGCTCTTTAGGGACTCTCCATGTGCTTGCCTCATGTCCTGGAGACGTTGGATGGGGGCCTCTCCTTCTTTGCTCACTGCGAACCTCTTCAAGAATGTTGTCTTGAACTCGGGCCAGGTTCTAATGCTCCCAGGTGGCAATCTGCTATACCAAATTTTAGTCGCTCCACTAAGCGTTAAATGGAAGGCTCTACACTTCACGGCTGGGGTGGCGCTCCTTAGGCTCATTTGAGTTTTATAAGCATTTAGGTGCTTCTCCGGGTCGCCTCTTCCGTCATACTTTGGTATTTTTGGCATAACATAGTGGCTCAGGACCTAGGCATTCCTTAGTTCTGTTGAGAATGGCAGATTCTCATCGTCATCGTCCAAGTCGCAGGACCTCTGCTGTTCATCAGAGTCGTACTCATCAACCTCATACCCTGGTTGTTGGTGAGAGGTTTCGGGGTGATCCCTAGCCTCTTTCTCCCTCCTCTGTTGCCTATTTCTAGGCAGAGCAACATGGGAGGCATTTTCATACCTTTTCTCCGCCTGCTGGGGCATTGGAGGTGGAGGAGGCAACCTTGTCCAAGGCTGTTGAGCCTGCTATTGCCTGAGCCTCGGTTCGATGGGGCTGATTTTGTCAAAAATACTTCCTGCCCTCCTATGCCTTGGATCTTACTCATACGGAGGTGAAAAATTATCATGGCTCATTTGGACCTCGGTGGGTCGGCCAGAAGTGTAGTTGGAAGAAACATCAACTTCCACTTCCCTTTCAAATGGGCTTCCACCTCGGCCATAGTCTGGCGAGGCAGTTCTATGACTTTGAACTTTATCCTCTTGCTGGTAGTGCCCTTGGGGGGCATATGGAGGAATGGGGAAGCCTCCCTGGCCCTGTATTTGGGCCATAAGCTCCCTCATAGCCAACTTTTGGCTAGCAATATCCCTCATGTTGGCAGCCATGGCGACCATTTCTCTTGATAGTCGTGCTATCACACGCATCCCACCTCTTCTTTGGTGGTGGTGGAGTCTTTGCTGAGCTTCTAGGGCAGCGAGCTGAGGAGGCACGTTCGTGTTTTCTCTTACCCTCCTGGGGGAGTATCTTCATTGGAGCTCATTTTCTTTTGTCAGACTTCAGATTTCACTAAGTAATGGGGCTTCCTCCTGTTGTTTTCCAAGAACAAATCCTTTTTCAAGGGGGGTTGCCCAAATGTCCTTTCAATAAGCTTTTACCACAAGGTTGCTCATGGTTATGGTATGGTTTCCCACAGACGGCGCCAATCTGTTGACCCTAAAAAGTGTTGCCAATAGACGTCGATCCCACCCGTACACACGTGGGCGAATGTCTAACACGCTATGACACGTTGACGGTCTACAACGAGCGATTCAAAGGGCGTGGGAGTAGCCCAACGATACGGGATGGTGACGTTCGAAATCCGACGGGTTGTTCGTGATCCGATTGTACAATAATTACCAATCGGTGTTCGTAAATGTATATGTAAATATGTGTAAACTCGATTTGTGTATTGCAAGTAAATGAGAGAGAGAGAGAGTTGAGTAAAGTGTAGTTCTTTGTATTGATTCTTGCATTAGTCCTTTAATGTTACACAAGGGAAGTATTTATAGTGATACATATGAAATGGGAGCCCTTGGATGAGGTGGCACGTGGCTTCATCTCTTTGATTCAAACATCTTATCCTAGGCAGGGGGCTTGACTTGCTAGCTTGCTGCTCATTTATTGCTTGTGCAGAGCCTCCATGCTAGTGACAAGACTTGACCTTTATGCTTATGACAAACGTTCTATCAATCATTCGAATGAGATCTTTGTATAGACGATCTCTTGGGAGAAGTGACCATGGAGAACGCTCCCATGTGGTTCAGAGGC
>NW_019234961.1:285970-292950 GCF_002742605.1 Olea europaea var. sylvestris
AAAGTTAATTTTGTCATGCAAATCTTGAAAATAATGTCTTTTGATTTAGTAGCCCGGTAATTTCTGAATTTTTCAAGAAAACTGGGTTCTTGTAATAATTTGATCCTTACAGCCTTCTCGTGTGTAAGAAAATCATTATAACCTAAATCAATTAGGTCATCACCATTGTCCGTCTCTTGAGATTCTTGATCTGAATCTTGAGTGCTTGATTTTTTAGATCCAGTTTTAGAAATCTGTTCATAAATTTCTAATAACTCTTTGGGATTCTTACATTTTGATAACATTGAAATGATCCTTTGTTTTTCAATCAGAAAATCTGCCTGATTTTCTTGTTTTTTCTTTGAGAATTTTGGGACTCCAAAATTTCTTTGTTCTTGAATCCATGATTGAACTGCTTTTGGACAACAATTTGTTTCCTTGAATTTAGGTCACCATTTGACTTTGAATCTTCTAGTAATATTTTGAGTAAAGAATTCATCATTATGGTTCTGAAGTAGAAAGAAATCCCAACAAAAGATCCAGGATATTTTCATATTGAAAGCAAATTGAAACAAAACATTTTCATGAGGCTTTAAAAATATTTTTGCCTCTCTTTTGAAGTATTCATATCCTTGAAAAGTAAGACTGGATAAAATTTTCTCTTCAAGTCCATGATATAGAAACCAAGTTTGAAACCATTTTGGAAAACGATGATGACAATTTTGATTGAAAAGAATGAACCAAGAATAAGTAACAGTCTAAAGAAAAGACTCTGTACCAAGCATTCAAATAATCAAAATAATTGAAATATTCAAAAGTTGAAAAATTTTGTTAAAGAGAGCTTGAGTCTCTTTTCTTCCCATGGGTCTTGTCTCCAGTCTTCGTAGGACAATACCCTAAGGATACTGATTTTTGAATACATGGTTTCTGATTTATTTTGAGCATCTGGAGTATGAAAAATTATGGCTGATCCTGTTTTTGAAAGGATAGTTTCACAATAATCTTGAGATTTTTTGACATTTGATGGCATAAACCAGAAATTGTTTGGAAAAATGTTTGTAAGACATTCCTCCAAATTTGAATATCTATTAAGTCAAGATGTTTCCATATCAAGGCAATTTTCGAAGATACTTTTGATGAAATATTGAAAATTTTGAGGTGTGTTTATTTGAGGAAGTTTTCCAGAACTTTGGACGCCTTTTTTGTAATTTGAAGGGGTAGCTTTTTCTTTGAGTTTATTTTGATCGGGTTTTTTGATAAGGGTAGAAAAGGTATTTGAAGAAGATGAAGCTTCTTGAACTTCTTTTCCAGAATGATCTTTTAAGAGATCATTAATTAAGAAAATTGGAGTAGAATTTTTCTTTCTACTTTGTTTCTTTTGGAATGGATTTTGATCTTTTTCTTCAACTTGCTTTGCCCAACTCATTTTCACTCTTTCTATGAATGAACTCTCTTGTAAGGAAGTCTGCTAAGAAGTTTGATTTCCCTTGTATATAAAGAATTTCAAAATCAAAACAGAACAAAATAGCTTGCCAGCTTGCAAAGATTTGTTTAGAAACAAGATTTTTCACATCTTTTTGTAAGACATCTTTTGAAGCTTTGCAATCAGTTTTCAAAGTAAATTTTTTGTTCATAAGATCGTTTTAAAATTTTGAAATACACAGTACTATTGAAAGAATTTCTTTTTTAATAGTAGAATAATTCTTTTTAGGGCCGGTCCACACACCATTGTGATACCTAACTAACTGTTCTTGAAATGAATCTAGTGGAATTTATTTTAATACACCACCATATCTAATATCTGAGGCATCTGTCTCAATAATAATTGAGGTTGTGTGGTCAAGGATTGAAAGAAGGGAATATTTTTGATTGCTTTTTTGACTCTTTGGACTGCAACTGTGTGCTCTTGACTCCATGGGTCAGGATTGTTTTATAATCTTTTGAATAATGGAGCACAGATTTGACGAATACTTTTGATAAAATCAGCCACATAATTGACACATCCTAAAAAGCGTTGCAAATTTGTTTTATCTATGATTTCATCTGAAAATTTGTCAATAAAATCAAGACTTCTTTGAATAGGAGTTAAAGTGTCAAAATGAATGCAATGTCCAAAAAAATGAATTTTTGTTTGAAATAAAACAATTTTTTTTAGTAGAAACTGCTAAACCATTTTTCTTGATAATATGAATAAATGCATGTATATGCTTGAAATATTGTTCTATACTTTCAGAAAATATAAGAACATCATCAATATAAACAATAATGAAGTTTGAAAAAGGATTAGAAATATCATTCATAATTTTTTGAAATTCAAAGGGAACATTTTTGAGATCGAATGACATAACATTCCATTCATATTGTCCGAAAGGAATATTGAAAGCAGTCTTGTATCTGTCTTCTTCTTTAATTTGAATTTTCCAGAAACCTGACTTCATATCAAATTTTGAAAAGATGACAGCTTTACAAAGACGATTCAAAAGATCTTTCTTTTGAAGAATATGATATCTAATCCATTGAAGAGCAATATTAAGAGGTTTATAATTGATCACCAAACGAGGAACTCCTTGTTCAATTTCAGCAGAATTATTGACATAGAAAGTTGAATAGCTCCATGGAGATTTACTTGGTCGGATTAAACCTTTCTTAAGTAAATCATCAATTTGTTTGATGCAGAAATCAAGTAACTCTTTGTTCATTTGAATAGGACGAGATTTTGTAGGAATATTTGATTCATGAAAATCATAATTGTAAGGAAGAGAAACAAGGTGTTTCTTTTTATCCCAGAAGGCATTTGGAATAGTTGAATAAATTTCTTTTTCAATTTTATTTTGTAGTTTTGAAATTTTTTCTTGAAGAAAAGATTCTTACAATCTTTTTTCCATTTTTCGAAATTGAATTTCTTCTTTAAGAAATTGAATATGATTTCTTTTTAATTTAATATTATTGATTACTTTTGAAATTGCAACTTCTTTTAAAGAATTGATATCTTTATAAGGAGGATTTGTAAATTCAAAAAATATTTTTTGATAAAAAACGTTTGTAGTTAATCCTTTAGCATCAGTTTTAAAGGGATAAATTTGAACAATAAAAGGAGTTCCAAGAATAACTTCTTCGTCTAAATCTTTTACAAGATAAAAAAATATTTTTGAAACAAATATTTGAATTACAAATATGAGCTTTTGAAATTTTATATTAATCTTTTTTCCACAAGCACCATAAAGACGCTCAATAGTTTTTTCAAAGTATTTTATAGGAATCAAGCCCTCTTTGATACAATTTTGATCTGCACTTGAATCAATTAGAACCCGAGTTGTAAATTTGAATTCTTTTTTTAAAACAATGGTCATATTACAGTACCATTTTTGAAGTTGAATTCGGTTAATAACATTAACCTTTTCTTGTTCAGATTTAAGAATTTTGAAATCAGAATCAAATGAGCAATCAGATGAGGATTTAGAATGTTTTGAAGATCGCTTAGAAGAAACTTTCAATTTTCCTTTGAATTTTGAATAAAATTCATCATTTAAGTCTTTTGCTTTCATACAAACGACTTCCATGTGAATTTCTTTGACTTGATTTTCAATATATGAGATTTGAGTTTTCATACTTTTAATCTCTTCTGAAGATCAGGAATGGAAGGTTTAAAACCCTTTGAAAATTCCTTTTGAGCACGTTTGAGAATTTGATTAATATTGATATCATCAAAATCTTGTTTTGAAGTAGAAGGTAGAAGAGAGGAGAATTTTTTCTTGAGGTCAGGATTATCGATCCTATCAATAATATCTTGAATAACCTCTTCTTCTTGAGATAAGACATTTATAGTTTTACAACTACAAATTTCTTTATCTAAGTTTGAAGAAGTATCAAAGGAATGAAGAGAAGGTTCATAATCAGAATCTTCTTGATTAAAGTTGAGTTTTAGTATCTTCATCAATTTGAAGATTAATAATTTTGTTTTTGAGCGGACATTTATTAGAATAATGACCAGTCTTATTGCACTTCCAGCAAATAATATTTGAAGAATTTTTTGAATTTTTCTTTTTGGAAAAAGGTTTTCTTTTTGAAAATTTTCTTTTGTTAGAAAAGTCTTCTAAATAATTTTTGGAATATTTTCTTTTATAAAATTTCCTATTTTGAGGAAAAAATTTCGATTTGGAAAAATGAGGAATGATTTTTTCAAAACCATACTGTTCACAGAAAGATCCAAGTTTTTTTCAACTTTCAGACTTTTCTGTTTTCAATTTGGATTTGATTATTTCACCATATGTGAGTGTTTGAAGGTCATCAAATTCTTTAAAAATAGAATTTTTGACTCTTTCTGCAAAGAGTTTTGGAAGATCTAAAATAAATTTTTCTTTCCAAAAAGATTGTTGACAATCTTCTCTAATCATAATACAAGATAAAAACATATCTTTGTACCATCTAAAATCTTGTAATTTTGGACATCTTAAATTTATCAAAATGTCATTTTGCATTTGAACAATATTTTTTGGAGTACCAATAAAATATTTGATAATAGTTAAACCAAGAACGATAAAACTATCACTAATCTCATTTCCATTTTCATCATGAATAATATTATTATTTTCATCACGTTTGACAGCAGAAAAGATAATGTCTTTCTCAGTTTGAGAAAGATAATTATCTCACCATTGACCAAGCTGTCCAGTGAATCCAAGAACAATATTATTGGTTGCATCTTTTCTTGAAGTGCCTTTTGCAAGATAAGTTTCATAACACATGGTCATTTGTCCCATAAAATTGATAATTTGATATTTGGTAAGTCCATTGAGATTCCATTCGACACCGAAATTACCATCATATGATCTTTGAGGATTAGCTTTTTCTTCAAAAAGCTGGTCTGGGAATGAAGGACGGGGATAAAATTTTGGAATATTCTAATAATCAGATTTTCTTAATTTATTGGTTGAATCAAATTTTTCACCAACAAATTGAGATTCTGTCTCATCAATGGTATTGATATTTTTTGGAAACATGAAAAGTTTTTAATTGATTGGCGAGTTCAGAAAGAATTTCACTTTCAATTTGAAGAGTGGAAGGTTTTCCAAATTGAGGAATAATATCATTGCTTTTGAAAATTGAAGAGGAAGAGGATGATGGTTTTGATAAATTCTTATCTTTACTATTACTTTCTCTCAATTCTTTAGAAGAACCTTTTTGAATATTCCCAGATTCAGAATTTGTTTCTATTCGATTGAGCTAAGAACACATAGATTGAAGAACAACATTAGTATAATTGTTCCGAGATTGAATATTTTTGATATCCTTAGCAACAATCTGAGATTCATCATATCGTTCTTTAGGAATCCTTCTGAGCGGGAATGCAATGATTTCAGTTTTTCCATGAGAAATAATTATTTCTTGCATAGGAGGATGAGTTGATTGGAAAACATTTCCTTCAGGATTTTCCAAGTATTGATATGAGTTTTTGAAGTAAAAATTTTTGTTTTCTCTGGCTTTTTACCAAAAACTTTGAATTGAATCAAATCATAGAAACTTAAATAAGTAGAAGATTTAAAATAATTTCCCAATAAGATTCCTTTTGTTTTGAAGAAAAACTTTCTCGAAAAAGTTTTCTAAAATTTTTAACACAAATGTCTTGGTCATATTTGAATTCTTTTCTTCTATCAATTTCAAAATAAATAACATTACATTGATTATCAAGATTGGAGGGAGGAACCACATCTGAAAAATTTGGTGATTCTGGTTGATCATCATCTTTTTCATATTCATTTTGATAATGTGGTTTTGGAATAGTCGGAGTAAAATCTGCTCCTTTCTATGAAGATTGAAAAGATGATATATGTTTCTCTTCAGACCTAGTAGAAAAAGAATTAGCAGAATAAGATATTTGAATCTTTGAAGATGAACCTTTGAAGAGAATCTTAGCTTTTTCATCTAGAAGAAGTAAGAATTTGATTTAGAATTGTTCTATTTGAGCAGGAACAGGTGCTTTAACATTATCAAAATTTCATTTGAGTCCACGTGATTGAAGATTCCATGGAATTCTTTTTGGAATTTTGACATTTGAATGGAAAGGATTAATTTCAACTAAAAGATTTTCGTCTTTTGGTGAAGAATGAAGAGCTCCAATATTAAGTTGAGTATTCATAAGTTTATAATATACTCTGTATATTATAACAAAAGCATTTGATCTACTATTAAATTCAAGATTTTTAGTTTGAATATGAAGATTGAGAGAATTGAGAATTGCTCTATCAATAAGTTTGATTGAAAAATTTGGATAACAGTTTGAAAATATTGGACCGCTTTCAAGATTGATTCAAGAAAGTAATGAATTTTCAAAATTGAGATGTCTCTTATCTCTAAGAGTAATTAAAATTGAAACATCAAGACCAAGTCTAAATAAGGGCTTGACTGCAATTTGAACTAATCCAACATGAAGATATTTAAATTTTTTCTTGTGAGATTAAATTGCTTCTTTTGTAAATAAATTAATGAAATAATTTTGACTATTGATTGAAACAGTTTGTTCAATAGTTTTGATAACATAATGTTGAGAAAAATCAAATTTTCCTATTTCATAGATGGTATGTTTATCCATCTTTGAAATAGTCCAATTTTGAAGACATTGTTCAATTTGAACAATTTGAAGTTCATTAGAATTAAAATCATTTGATGTAGATGATAATGATGCATTATCAACTTCTTCTTCTGTTTGATTAACATTTGTTCTATTCTCATTTAATTGATTTTCTCGTCTATTTCTAGATCTTGATCTCCTTAACCAATTAGTTACTGAAGACATAATTGAATAAAAATGAAATTATTGTAAAACAAAATTAAGACAAAACAATAAGATAGACAGGTTCTCACCAAACCTATAACGAGACCACCCTTCAATGCCTACACCGATAACACGGGCTGACAAACGCTTAATAGCAGACGTCTAGGTTTGAACAAGTTTTTCCTAATTATCTTGTGCCTACAATGTTTGACTGTAATCTCACTCTACT
>NW_019234961.1:297590-303642 GCF_002742605.1 Olea europaea var. sylvestris
AAGGCAGCTATTAACCGGCAACAAATCTATTGCCTTTTAAAGGGAGCTATAAAGCTGTCAGCAGCAAGCATATGTTTATAATTTTTTTTGTTGTCATTTTTTATTTAACTAGCCAACTCGGGTCCTCCTAGACTCGAGCTAACACCTCGAAATGGGGCTCGATGCCTTCAAGCCACGAGCCGGGTCGGGTTGGATTTTTCTTGGACCATGCTACGGACCGTCCGAGCTGCCGAGCCAAATTTACATCTCTAACTCCAACTTGTGTGAAGATATTGAGCTCAATGGTGTGTTTGATCCAGCTATCTTTATAAGGCTCACTTATTTGATCCAGTAATCTGAAGGTTCGAGATTAAGAGAAACCATGTTTCTAATAATGCGACTTTACTTATAATGTGATGTTGGCTGGATGTTTGACACCTGGCAAACTGGGAACCGTTGGATCAACATATTGGCTCCCTCTCTTATAAATAATGGGGCCTGACTTTTGGGGTCACACACTCTCTCGAACCCTAACCCTAATCTCTTGATTGCTTCTCTTCTCTATGTGTGAATATTCATCTTCTGTGATGAATCTGGTGTAATTTCTGAATGAAATTATAATAGTGTGTTAGAGGGTGAAGAGATCTATTCCTTTGTGGAAATATTCTGTAATTTTGAGGGTGATCTGTGTATTTGAGAGGTAGAAATCTTGGTGTTTATCCTGTACTTGTAACTTTGCCTTGTTTTTGAGTTGATCTAGTGAATTCGAGCAAAATCCTAATAGATGCTCAACAAGGAGTAGGCTTTAGCCGAACCTCGGGCCTTGGGCCGAAAATTGCTTTGTGTTCTTATTTTCTTGCAATTTATTTTAATCTTTTACGTTTAATCTTCAAACGAGTCACAAAAATACTCATCTGGGACCAACAACTTGGATAACATAATTGAACACAATGATGCTTATGTATCACAAAATATTAGACAATAAGAATTATCGTAACCATAAAGTATCAAATATGGTTTAATATTGATCTAAGTAAACATGCCTTCACAATCATAAAATAGGTATTAGATACAAAGTATTTACAATTTTGTACTCCAAATTATATAAGTGTCGAGTCAACATTTAATTAGATCATAAACTAATTTTCAAATACAGTACTTCAAATATTTCGCTTGTTTCGATTAAACAAAGTCACATGATGAAATTCTAGCAAATATAGAAAATAGCTACAATTCAATTTTTACCAGCCATTCATTTTAATCATTTAAAATATGAGGGCTCATGTAGAACTTTAAAATAATTAAATGCCAAATAAGTTATTATAATTATAACATTTGAAGCTTTCGAAACATAGATCAAAATTAATCATACTGCATGGTTGTATTATTATATATTATTTCAACCCAAAAATATGAGTTATATATCTAAATTGAATAATAATAAATCACTATTATTCATGGGAGTTACATTTAAACCTTTTATAAAATATCAATTAAGCATATTATTGAGGGTTAAACTTTTAACCATTTTTCCAAAATAAAGTGACAGAATTCCCATGACAAAATACTAGTTTTAATTATAATATATAATATATAATGACAATATCTTAGTGTATATTTAGACAAGAGTTTGTCGTACTTCTACCGTATAGTTATCCACATTAAAATTAGAGACAATGCCAAAAAATTTAAAAAAAAAATAAAAAAGGGGAATGGGAGAATGCCATGTTTAAATCATTAGACCAATTTAGTATATGACCTAGAGAATTGATTTTGGGATGCAAAAATTTAACATTCCTAATTACAAGTCCCTTGATGATTGCATCAAGAAATTTTTTCAGAGATGCAACTAAGAAATTGATTGTACACTGACAAAATTTCCTTCATATTTTGGGTCAACCGACTTCCAAAAAATCGTAAAACACAATTTAAAATCATCAAAACAGAAAGGAAAATAATGTTTGGACCTCATTTTCCCTAATTATGGTTGAGATTCGACTTTAAAGTTGTTAAATAATAATTTAAGAATGATAAAAATAAAAACGAATTATTTCTTGAATCTCATTTCCCCTAAATATGTTTCTAAAATAAATTTTCCATTTGCAACTAAACACAACAAATAAAAATTTTATTATTAGTTCAACATTCTGCTTTATAAATCTAAATTTCACTACTGATCTTTAAAAAAAAAAAAAAAAAAAAAGGNTAATATTGTAGAATTGATCAGAAATTACTCAATTCATCTCGATATTCTGCATCCCACGATATCCGATTCTCTTTGGTGGTGATCAAAATTAATAATTAATTTTCATCATATATTTATGGGACTAACAACTTTTTAACTAGACATTTTATCAATTATTATCAAAATTTATTAAAAATCTAAACTTAATCACTACCAAAGAGGGCTGAAACTTGATCCCATGTCATGCAATGCAAACTCTAATATTCAGTTTGCATAGATTTTTGTCAAAATTTATTCACTTTAGTGGCCAACATTTCAAAGTTATTGAAAGATGCTCAAGCAAAATCCTTTGCATCCAAAATCATTATTCTCATCATTAAATAAGTTAACCTTTCGTCCAAAAATATTTCTCTCATTTTATATAATTTAGCTCCTAATTTTTACATTTATTGCATTTAGGACATAGTCTCGTAAAATCACTCTTATCATTACGATATATCATAACAACATTATCATCTATCGAGGCTTCAATTTATGATTCTTATAGTTTTTCCTAATTTTTAATTTAATCCCTAAACTTTCTAGAATCACCAATGTGCTCCAAACTCAACTTTTTGCGAACAATAATATTTAGATAATAATACTTACATTCTAATAATATTTCCTCAGCTAAGAATAGTTTTCTGTTCTTCACTTAGGTCCCTAAACTTCTTAAGAAATGTTGATAAACCCAAAACGTCTTAAACTCGCATATATGTCATATTCTATAGAATTTATTAACTTAAAAGGATTTTACAAGAAATACGTTGTTAGAGAATAATATAGGGACCAATACTACAATTTTCTCATATTTATCGTTCTTTAGACATGTTCGTTGAATTTGAAATTCACATACATAAGACATTCAAAATTTACTTATTATTTTAAGTATTTTCAATTCGTTTACCCTAATTCATAATTTATAACCAGTTAGTTGATTGATTCAACGTTCAACATGGATAACATAAAGAAAAGTAATTGTTTATTCACATTCATTTTCAAATGATATGGAGTAAAAGATATACGAAGATATTCTCGAGTTCAAATGGGATCAATGCGTCACTAAATTAACAATTTTGTATACGCGTGATTATTCAATCCACATATATTAACATAATAAAAATATCATGTTTAAGATATCATTGTAACTTATATGTTATTTTTCTCGTTCAACACATTACAGAGTTAAATAAAATAATTTAATTTTCAAATTCATTAATTCGTTTCTGACTAGTTATATACACTTAAGTTCAAGTCTAAGCTAAAAAAATTACCTTAAAAGTAAATTTTAATTACTTTTAAACTTATAGCATGCCCAATTGATCTCAAAATGTTTACTTATTATTATGTTTGTAAAGAAAGATTATTTTTATACTTCAACGTTAGAAATAAGAATATTATTAATAATAAATTAAGATTACAATCAAAATAAGTAAATTTCTACGTAGAACTAAAAATATAATTTGTGCAAATATTTAGAAACGGATATTTTAAAAAGAGTTTTACTTACTTTTAACCTTAGCAGTTGAAATCTGTTAATCCTTAATATATTTTTGATATTTCGGTACTTGACATCTCCTTACCAAATGAAAAAAACGTCAAAAAAATGTATTGATTTCTTTCGATTTATGCTGAGAAAGGATAATGTATCAAATTGTCAATATATATTGAGAACAACTGAAATGAAAATCTAATTCAAAACCTAACCAAGGACGGATCCAAGTTTGAATTCAAAATCGGGCTAAAATTTAAAGTCCGGCTAATACATGAATTTTTTTTTTTTTTACTCATTAAAAAACTGTTTTTACAAAAAAAAAAAAAGAAAAAAAAGAAAAAGAAAATTACCCTAAAAAAATATTAATTGGACCCGGGAGAGGGGGGGGCTACAACCCAACTAGTCCCCCCCTAAATCCGTCCCTAAACCTAATCCTTATTTGGTGAAGATTAAAATCAGTTTTTCGTAAATTTTGTTAAAAGTTGAAGAAATATGTGACTGAAAAGTTGTGAGTCACATGAAATCTGTGGTTTAATTCATTGTTGACTTTGACTTTGATAAAAATCTAAATTTTATCAAGTCTCGTTAACTAAATCCAACCATAAAAAAATGAAACCTCCACATCCTTAAAATAGAAAAGAAAAGGAAACATAAAAGATAATTGGGGACGAAAGGTATGTCCGCAGTGTAATTATGTGTTTATCTGGAAGAAGTATTCAGGTATTTAAAGCATCTCCAACCTTATTCTCAATGCACCATAATTCACCAAATTACACCAAATTTTTTGTGCAAATCTCCTCAAACCTATTGCATTATTTTGCACCAAAATGGTTAAAAACCTTTTTACCTTTTTCTTTCACTTTGCACCAATTTTTTTTAAGAGTATATCTGCCTATATATTATAAAATAATTTTTAATTCTGAATTATTATTATTATTATTATTATTATTTGTAATAAATTTTAATAATTTAATCAATAATAATTAATTGTGAATACTATTTCAACTTTGTAATATCATGATATTCTGATTCGAAATGCATTACTCTTTTTTAGTATTATGATTTAATATTTTCTTAATTGTTGTATTTCTATTAATTGTACGACATTTTTAGTTTTCTTAATGAATTCAATATTTTTGTTAATTAAACCTAATTATTTATTTAATAATTTTGTAGTAAAAAATAAATATATTTTTAGATAAATAAATTGTTAAGAATTAAAAAAATGAAGAAAATTATTAAACACTATTTATTTGGTATAATTTTCAATGTAATAGATTGAGATGATTTTTTGTATAAGAATTAAGTCAAGTTGTCAGAAAAAATTTGACATTTTGGATGACCTATTCTCACATGTGCGCGAGATCCGCCTATGATCTGTGTGAATAAAAAATGCAAAAAAATAGCCCTCCACCCACCCTTATTGTGAGTGTATGTTAATTAGGATGTCAAAAATTTTCTGGCACACTGACATGATTGTTTATAAATAAATTGTTAAGAATTTAAAAAAAAAATGAATAAAATTATTAAACAATATTTATTTGGTGTAATTTTCAATGTAATGGGTTGGAGATGGTTTTTTATATAAGAATTAAGTCGTTAGAAAAATTTTGACACTTTGAATGACCTATTTTCATATGTGCGCAAGATCCGTGGGAATAAAAAAAAGCCCTCCACCCACCTTTCTTGGAAGTGCATATACATCTCTTATTTCTTGGCCTGTTGGGACATATCCTGCGATTTATTTTTCTCACAAAGTTCTAGGGACGGGACGATGGAAGCTCTCAAGATTGAGGTTTAATTTTATTTTTTGATTTTTTTAATTAGGATGTCAAAAAATTTCTGGCACAATAACATGATTGTTTATATAATGTAAAATTTTTTAGAAGATGGTGCAAATTTTGATAGGCCCAAGAAGACTTGTAAATTCCGGAGTCCTATGAATTTCTTATTATTAACAGCTCTACTTGTGGTGAATTGATCCTCGTATTGTGTATATAAACTGATACAGCAGAGACGGCCCGTCTCATCTTGCCTTATCATTTGCAATCCCTCCCTCTCCGCCTCCCCCTCCATTGAAAACACTTCTTTCTTTATCTGTTTTCAGCAAATCTGCATCCTCTTCTTGCTCTCTATGTATTATTCTTGCTCTCTATGTATAATACATATGTATTGACGCAAATTCAAGAGTGAAACAACTGAATCCCACAAGTATTTTTATATCAAGAAGACTCTCTTTGTGCTTGGTATGTATTTTTATATTTTCTTCACCCTACTCCCACCTCTGTTACACTTCAGTGTTATATGTTTAGTTTTCTTAATTGAGAAACGAGTAATTGTTTTTTTTTTTTTTT
>NW_019234962.1:0-2290 GCF_002742605.1 Olea europaea var. sylvestris
ATTTCACGACAACTTCGGGTTTGTTCATTTTCAGCGAATTGCTAGTCTAATTCGATTGGAGTCGAGCCAAAGAAAAGTAGTTTCTCATTTCATTATAACTTCGGGTTTGTTCGTTTTTGGGGAATTGCTAGTGTAAATCGATTGGAATCGAGCCAATGAAAAGTAGCTTCTAATTTCATGATAACTTCGGGTTTGTTCGTTTTTGGCGAATTGCAAGTCCAATTCGATTGGAATCGAGTCAAAGAAAAGTGGTTTTTCATTTCACGATAACTTCGGTTTTGTTCATTTTTGGCAAATTGCTAGTCTAATTCGATTGGAATCGAACCAATGTAAAGTGGTTTTTTATTTCATGATAACTTCGGGTTTGTTCGTTTTAGGCGAATTGCTAGTCCAATTCAATTGGAATCGAACAAATGACATGTGGCTTTTGATTTCACAATAACTTCGGGTTTGTTCGTTTTTGGTGAATTGGTAGTCTAATTCGATTGGAATCCAGTCAAAGAAAAGTTGCTCTTCATTTCATGATAACTTCGGGTCCGTTCGTTTTTGGGGAATTGCAAGTGTAAATCGATTGGAATTGAGCCAATGAAAATTGATTTTTCACTTTGATGATAACTTCTGGTTTGTTCTTTTTGGCGAATTGCTAGTCTAAATCGATTTGAATCGAGCCAATGAAAAGTGGCTTTTGATTTCATGATAACTTCGGGTTTTTTCATTTTTGGCAAATTGCTAGTCTAATTCGATTGGAATCGAGCAAAAGAAAAGTGATTTTTCATTTCATGATAACTTCGGGTTTGT
Source organism: Olea europaea var. sylvestris (assembly GCF_002742605.1). NCBI lineage: Eukaryota > Viridiplantae > Streptophyta > Magnoliopsida > Lamiales > Oleaceae > Olea > Olea europaea. Next base: position 799 of record NW_019234962.1, read on the forward strand.
TCATTTTTGGCGAATCGCTAGTCTAGATCGATTTGAATCGAGCTAACGAAAAGTGGATTTTGATTTCATGATAACTTCGGGTTTGTTAATTTTTGGCGAATTCCTAGTCTAATTCAATTGGAATCGAGCCAATAAAAAGTGGTTTTTCATTCCATGATAACTTCGGGTTTGTTCATTTTTGGCAAATTGCTGGTCTAATTCGATTGGAATTGAGCAAAAGAAAAGTGGTTTTTAATTTAATGATACCTTCGTGTTTATTCGATTCGGCGAATTGGTAGTCTGATTCGATTGGAATCGAGCTAATGAAACGTGGTTTTTCATTCCATGATAACTTCGGGCTTGTTCATTTTGGTAAATTGCTAGTCTAATTCGATTGGAATTGAGCCATTGAAATGTGGCTTTTCATTCCATGATAACTTCGGGTTTGTTCATTTTGCCGAAGTGCTAGTCTAATTTGATTAGAATAGACCCAAAGAAATGTGGCTTTTGATTTCATGATAACTTCGGTTATGTTCATTTTTGGCGAGTTGCTAGTCCAATTTGATTGGAATCGAGCCAAAGAAAAGTAATTTTTCATTTCATGACAACTTCGGGTTTGTTCATTTTTTGGTGAATTGTTAGTCTAAATCGATTGGAATCGAGCCAATAAAAAGTGATTTTTCATTTCATGATAACTTCGGGTTTGTTCGTTTTTGGTTAATTGCTTCGATTGGAATCGAGCAAATGAAAAGTGGTTTTTCATTTCATGATAACTTTGGGTTTGTTCGTTTTTGGCTGACTGCTAGTCCAATTCGATTGGAATCGAGCCAATTAAAAGTAGTTATCATTTCATGATAACTTCGGGTTTGTTCGTTTTAGGCGAATTGCTAGTCCGATTCGATTGGAATCGAACAAATGAAATGTGGCTTTTGATTTCACGATAACTTCGGGTTTGTTCGTTATTGGTGAATTGCTAGTCTAATTCGATTGGAATCCAGTCAAAGAAAAGTTGCTTTTCATTTCATGATAACTTCGGGTCTGTTTGTTTTTGGGGAATTGCAAGTGTAAATCGATTGGAATCGAGCCAATGAAAATTGATTTTTCACTTTGATGATAACTTCTGGCCTGTTCTTTTTGGCGAATTGCTAGTCTAAATCGATTGGAATCGAGCTAATGAAAAGTGGCTTTTGATTTCATGATAACTTCGGGTTTTTTCATTTTTGGCAAATTGCTAGTCTAATTCGATTGGAATCGAGCAAAAGAAGAGTGGTTTTTCATTTCATGATAACTTCGGGTTTGTTCGTTTTTGGCGAATCGCTAGTCAAGATTGATTTGAATCGAGCTAACGAAAATTGGATTTTGATTTCATGATAACTTCGGGTGCTTTCGTATTTGGCAATTTGCCAGGCTAATTCAATTGGAATCGAGCTAATAAAAAGTTGTTTTTCATTTCATGATAACTTCGGGTTTGTTCGTTTTTGGCAAATTGCTAGTCCAATTCGATTGGAATCGA
>NW_019234963.1:0-2290 GCF_002742605.1 Olea europaea var. sylvestris
GGACCCACTTTATCTCTAATAGTCAAAAAATCAATTAACAAAATTCCTATCAAACAAGCACTAGGTTCTACCTATAAAAGAAGAATTCAAAAATGATGACTGAAATAGTGAAATAACGATCAAAAAATTGATTTTAATTGGCTTAAAATCTGTACCAAACAAGCTCTAACAAAATTTTAGGCAACATATTATTTATTGGTCACAATTGATTTATTTATTGATCACAATCAACCAAATAGTTTGTGACTACCACCTCACCATTGCCTCCAGTCGCACCTCCACCAACATCGTTGCCCAGCAACACCACCATCTCTGCATACTTGTAGCACTGCCTACACTACTTCCGACAAACTACCATTTTTCAACTTCAAAATCAACCCCGCCCCACCACCGTTATCAATGCTAACACCACCATCACTGTCACCGCAACTGTATCGCCACCACCATCTTACCATCAGCATCATGACTAGCAGAAGCAACACCACCACCTCCTATACCAAAAATCACAACCACCATCTCCATCACACCACACGCACCAAAAAATTCCAAACCCGTTTCTGCCGCATCCACCACTACATCACTACCACCACTTTATTAAACCCACGGCAGACTGCAGTCCACAATCGCAGCACCATTACAAGCTATGCAACCACCGCTGCATGCTTACAACAACGCTTACTTCGTGCAACGATATTGCCTGCAGCGAGGAGCAGTTGTACTCCTGCACCGCGCGACAGTCGCAAGGTACCACTGCAAGAAGAGCATATCGATGTAGCGTTGTGCTGTGCCACGGTGATGTTGCAAGAGGGGTAGATCAATGCTAGAATAGAGATGGTGGGTGGGTAGAGAGGGTAGGGATGTAAACGAGCCGGTCCGAGCCGACTCGCGAGCCTAAAGTTTCGGCTGGGCATGCTCGTTTTCTCCCCTCATTTTTTTTAAAAGCTCGCGAGTTCACGGGCCGGCTTGGGTAAAGCCCGTGTCCCCAAAATGGGGCTCGGCCCGAGCCTAGGCTCCTGTCTACCGAGCCGAGTCATGGGCGACCCGAGCCGACAACCCCGATTGCCATTCCTAAGAGAGGGGAATAAAGAGAGAAGATAGAGAGAAATGAATTAGGGTTGGGTGTAAAATTGGGATGAAAAGTAGTAGGAGTGGGGTGGGAATTGTGGGTGGGTTTGTAGATAAATATAATTTTATAATAATATTATTAATATTTAAAAGATAATTTTCATCTGATTTTTGATTAAAAATTCTTTCAATCTTATTTTTGAATTGAAAACTTACAAAATCTGTGGATGTAATTTCCACTAAAATTATTTAGGAAACATTAGATTAATGCTAAGACTGTGTGTACTGAACTATTCTACCTGGGGAGTCAAACATTAGCAAATCGTCCATCTTAATTAACGAGAATTTTAAAATTAGTTGCGTTTAAATAATGTAAATCAATATATATTTGCTATCTTATGATGTTTTCACTTAAACAATTTTCTTCAAGAAAAAGCGTTGATATATTTTACAACATGGAGCTTGAAATTATCCAAATGTGCAATTTTTTATTATTATTATTTTTTAAAGAAATATATCCTATTTGGTACTCAATACGAGAAATATAGAGCTTTCTTTTCTCATTTGATATTATTTAGTTGGCGTTGCTAGACATGTATTATAGACAAGGGGTCTAGCTAGTTGTAACCTAGCATCTCTGGCGGGATGTCTTTACAATGGATCCAATTGTTCGATATGGAAGTGATTGTTTTTTTTTAATAGAACTTTGAACATGAAAATATTACATTATGACCAGGGATAAACAACAAATTGTCAACTCGTCAAATCAAATCAAATTTGTGATTTTGAAATTATTCGTTTGGGTCACGTACTTTAGGTTTTAATCGTTTCAAAACTGAACCAAACCCTTCAAAAATTGTTCAGTTTAAGTTTAAAGAGTTAAAAATCGTTCAAAATGAAATCGAACCTTTCATCCTTTTTTAAAAAAATTAAAAATTACAGATATATTATTTATTGGATCATTTTATAATTCAACAAATTTACTTGATAGTCGGCTTCTTGATTCTCTAGGGAAATAATAATTTGCTTATGATGATATTTTGCACGTCTAAATTATAAAATTACAAGCTTCAATTTCTATGGTTGAACCTCGTATTAACATATTGGTTTAAGCTTCTAATGAGACAAATATATTAGTAGTCTAACATTTATATTCAAAATGTCTCAATTTAAGTGTTAGAGTGAAATTTAAAATTAATGTATTTATTTTTCATTTGTTTGAATT
>NW_019234964.1:0-2290 GCF_002742605.1 Olea europaea var. sylvestris
CCCATACGGTCAGTTGAATTTGTCGACAAGGGTTCATTCAACATGTTCACCAAAAAGACTCCTTTTGAGGCTGCCATGAATAGCTTCCATGTTGATCAAGCCTTTAAAATTCCCAAACGACAACCATCATTATCTCTCAAGTCACTAAGTGGTCCCAAGTACAATTTGAAAGAGAATCAGCTACATACAGTCATTGCTGAAGATGAGCTGCTAGGATTGATCTTGAGACTAGGGTTTCCTAGCTGAGCTAAACTTATATGTTGATTTGCATGTCCTGATGTAGCTTCCTTTCTATTTATTTCTGAGTCTTTCATCTAGTCATTGTTCTGAGCTTTCTTTACCTTATAATCCAAGAAGCAGACACCCAATATTATCTACCGTTGTTATATCCATCCCTTTCTAATAACTTCTGTTTACTAGCTTCCGTGCATGAATGCTTCTGCAACTTCAACTAAGAAACAAGAATTATAGGTTCCTTCTCTAACTAGGTTGAATTCATTCTGCCTTCTCCGGGTACAGAATTAAGATTTCTCAGATCTAATATGATACCATTTTTTGGCTTCCCTAGAATAGCTGTGTCCCTCTTCTAGTTATCCTTTTCAAAAATGTGACGTCTCTTCTTTACACGAACTTGAAATTTCGGCTGAATTTCTGGTATTATTGATCAAACTCAAAAGATTAATCATACAAAATTCAATTCTAATCCTATCTATGAAAAGAAAAGGAAAAACGAAAGAATACAAATTCCTATTACTAGAAGAAAAAAATATTAATTCCTAAATAGACTAGGTAAGTAAGAAATATTTCCATATTCTCCTAACATTTCTAATTGAACTCTCCCCTCAAGTAGGTGCATTGATATTACCCATGCCCAGCTTGAATGGTGATGTATAGAATGGCCCACTACTTGAAAACCGTTGCTCAACTCTGATGACAACTCCAAGTAGTAAAAACCTCCCCACTCAACCTGTTCAGGTTTACTTGAGATGTATGCGAAGCAGAAGACCAACAGCAAAAGACTGAAGTCACACATAGACAGCACACACGAGGGTGTGAAATCTTCGAACACAGCAGAGACCCTTCACACACATCCACGAACAACTGACAAGTAGAAGCCAAAAACCTGTCTTTGACAAGTAGAATGCTTGTGCAAGCAACAGAAGCATTGCATGCACAACAAAAACGGTCACCTGAGCTTGGGTTTGAGAGAGTCAGCATCCACGAGAAGGTGTCACTCTAATACCATGTTGAACTACTTGATCTAAAAACATAAACTGCTAGATCAGGCAGTTATATATCATTTAATTATTATCTTCAACACACCCCCACAAGTAGACGTGATTTAATTTTTCCTATCAAAATCTAACACGTGCACAAATCATTTAAATAGACGGCGGTGAGTCTTGAACCCAGGACCTTTTATCTGCTTTGATATTATGCCTGAAATTTAGACTAAATTTCTTGTATTATTCATTGAACTCAATATTATTTATCCACAATTCAATTCTAATACAATCTGTGGAAGGAAAAGGAAAAAGGAAAGAATGTAAAATCTTATTACTATAAGGGAATATATTAATTCCTAACTAGACTAGAATACAAGCTAGAAGGAAGTATTTCCATAATCTCCTATTCTAACTTTTCTGTTCCAACTAACAAGATGATCTCTTAATTCCAGTGACCAAATCCATAGAGGAAGCTTATAATGTCAAGGATTTATGCTCAAAGTCTATGAGATCTCAACTTTTCGGAAAAACTTAAGAGCCTACTACTAAGACAGGACATGAATGAATGAACAAAGGAAGAGAATGTAAGAATTATCAAGGTCCAACTCCACAGTCTAGCATAATCAAATACTTGACAGTAGAAAAGATAAGACAGAAAATAAGGAAATGTAGAAATCAGAAAGTAATCTCCTCTTCCCTTTTGAATCTTAATTGGTCTAAGATACTGTTCTTGATGAGCAGTATAAAAAGTTTAAGCTCTACGAGATGAACATAATTTATGTGTGAGTATCTTTTCACCACGGTCCCTCAAGTGCAGGACATATTTAATTTTTGCTTCAAAGGCCCAGCTCATGGAATTGAACTAAATGGGTGACAGCTAGACTTGAACTCAGATCTTTGGGTACATTGACACAATACTACTGCATCATCTAATAACTTAAAACTGTTAGGGACGAGATGAATCTATCTGTTTATATTTATATCTTCAACACTTCCCTCAGAGGTAAGTCATATTCATTTTCTTCTTCAAATTCCCGACAGTGAAATTTTTATAAATGGGAAAC
>NW_019234965.1:0-2290 GCF_002742605.1 Olea europaea var. sylvestris
ATTAACTGCATTGATCTCAAAATCGAGATAATTATTTGGTGAAATTTGTGATACAATTGATAGAAAGCTTGCTTAAGCTCATGGATAAATCTTTAATTTGCAAACCATCTTCTTTAGGTCTCCTGACACAAAGTTTTTTAGTTGCACAATATCAATTGTCTCATCAATGTTATCATTGAAAACACCGTCTTTATATCCATCTGATGTAACTTAAGATCAAAATGTGCCACAAGTACCATAATAATCCTGAAAGAGTCTTTCATTGAAATTGAAGAAAAAGTCTCTCTATAATTAATGCATTTCGTTTGAGTAAAGTCCTTTGAAACAATACGAGTCTTATATCTTTTCACATTACCCTTCTAGTCCCCTCTTGATTTTAAATATTTATTTACAACTAATAGGTTTCATACATCCACGTAATGGGACAAGATCCCAAATATCATTATCTTTCTTGGACTTTATTTAATGACATCAATTCACTTTTGAGAATTATTCCTTCGCATTGCTTGATGAAAGTTGATTTGATCTTCTTCTATTAATCTAATGACATCTTCATGTTCTTGGAGAAATATTATAAAGTCATTCAGAATTGCATTTCTCCTTTCTCTAATGTATTTCATTAATGGCATTTATTTTTGAGGTTATTGAGTTTGTTCTTTTGGAACAGTCTCTTTATTTTGTATAGGGGTTCAGAAATATTTTTTTGATCCATAATTGCTTTACGAACAAAATCTAGAGTAAGAATTTGTCCATGGTCTTGATCATTTTCAATTGCAACAGAAGAGACATTCATGTATTCCTCATCAAAGATGAAATCCATAACCTTATCTCCCCCGAAGAACTCTACATCCTCAAAAAATGAAGCATTTCTTGTTTCATAAGTTGACTTTGTAGTAGGATAATAAATTTATAACCCCTTGAACTATCAAACTATCCAATAAAATAACAGCCGACAATTTTGAAGTCCAATTTATTTTCCTTAGGCCTATAAGGCCTTGCCTCAGTTGGACAACCCCAAATGTGCAAGTGTATTAAACTAGGCTTCTTGCTTGTCTAAAGCTCATAAGGGGTTTTGACAGTTCCTTTACTTGGTACTCTATTGAGAATATAAGTTGCAGTCTTTAATGCTTCTTCCTAGTGAGATTTTGATAAGGTAGAATGATTAACCATACTCATCACCATGTCTTTAGGTGTTATTTTTCATCTTTCAGCAACACATTCTGCTAAGAGAACATAACATGTTGTACTATGAGACGATTCCACATTCCTCCAGAAATTTAGCAAAAAGCCCTGGACGTTGTTCTCCTGATCTGTCATATCTATCATAGTATTTACCACTACAGTTAGACTTGATGTTGTCATTCTTTTACTAAGTCGATTTTTTTTTTACTTTAGCCTTGTAAGCCTTGAACATGTCCAGTGATTGCGATTTCTTATGAACGTGATAAATGACCATTGACCATTCTAAGAAACTAAAGGCAATGACCCATGGATATCCATATATATTAGTACTAAGATGTCCAAAGTCCTTTTGGCACTTAATCCCCTCGTGTTTCTTTGTTTTTCCTAAATATAATTAACACAAACATTAAAGTTTAAAAAATCAAAGGGATCAAGAATCCTTTCAGACACAAACTTTTCGATTCTCTTTGAGAAATATGACCTAATCACTTATACAATAATGAAGCGAAATTCTAATTGATTAATTTACGTTTAATTCTACGTAAATTTACATGCAAGATTTTATTATGAGAGGCAATCGAATCAAACAAATATATATTATTATATAGTGATAAAGAATCGGTATCCCCTAAGATTTGAATAAAAAAAAGTGTAAACTAATTATTTTCAAATGACCAAGAATAACCAAATTTGTCCAATCCTAAAATAGAAATCAAATTCCATCTAAAAGACAGTATGACAAAAGTCTCTTTCAAATCCAAATAAAAAAGTCTTTAATAATAATCTAAAAGCCCTATAGCCTCAAACTTCATCTGATTTATCGTCACCGACATAGATGAATCTTTTAACATTATTTGGCTTTCGCATGTTCAGGCAACCCTGTGTGTATACACTTTTATTAGTAGTTGCACCGAAATCAATGCACCAAGAATGTCTAGTTATTGAAATTGAGGTAACCTCATAACAAACCAAAGTGAGAAACATACCTTTCTTTATATGCTAAGCGTGCTATTTCGGACAATCTCTCTTCAAGTGTGCTAAAATTCAACAAAAATAACAGTGAGAAGATTCATCTTTTTTATACTTTTGCTGTTTCTTTTGACCTAGA
>NW_019234966.1:0-2290 GCF_002742605.1 Olea europaea var. sylvestris
CGTATTAATTATGTCAGGTTGACAGAGTGCTGGACAGAAAATTAACAAAGAAAAACCACACCAGGGGCTATTTTGTCATTTTTTGCGACGGTGTTGGAATGGGCCGAAACTTGGCAGGTTGATTGAAAATGGCCCGAGAAATTGTATTAGGGACATAGACCCGAGATCACAGGATTTTAGACAAATTCCTTCGTTTGGGCCTCCAAATAATTAATTTTCATACTAATTACATCAGGTTGAAGAAGTGCCAGATAGAAAATTAACAAAGAAAAATTGCGCCAGGGGCTATTTTGTCATTTGTCACGAAGGTGTCGGAATGGGCCGAAATTTAGCAAGTTGATTGGAAACCGCCCGTGAATTTGGACTCGATGCACATACCCTAGATCACGGGAATTTAGCCAAATTCCTTCGTTTGGGCCTCCGAATAATTAATTTCCGTATTAATTATGTAAGGTTGAGGAAGTGTTGGACAGAAAATTAACAAAGCAATACCGCACCAGGGGCAATTTTGTCATTTGTCGCGATGGTGTCGGAATGGACTGAAATTTGTCATGTTGATTGGAAACAGCCCGCGAAATTGGACTCGGGGCACAGACCCGAGATCTCGGGATTTTAGCCAAATTTCTTCGTTCGGGCCTCCGTGTAATTAATTTCAGAATTAATTGTATTAGGTTGAAGAAGTGTTGGACAGAAAATTAACAAAGCAACACTGCACCCGGGGCAATTTCGTCATTTGTCTCGACAGTGTCGGAATGTGCCGAAATTTGGCGGGTTGATTTGAAACGGCCCGCGAAATTGGATTCGGGGCATAGACTCGGGATCGCCGGATTTTAGCCAAATTCCTTAGTTTGGGCCCCCGAATAATTAATTTCCTTATTAATTATGCCAAGTTGAAGAAGTGCTGGATAGAAAATTAACAAAGCAAAACCGCACCAGGGGCAATTTTGTCTTTTGTCGCAACGGTGTTGTAATGGCCTAAAATTTGACAAGTTGATTGGAAACGGCCCGAGAAATTGGATTCAGGGCACAGACCCGCGATCACGGGATTTTAGACAAATTCCTTCGTTTGGGTCTCCGAATAATTAATTTCCGTATTAATTATGTCAGGTTGAAGAACTGCTGGACAGAAAATTAACAAAGAAAAACCGCACAAGGGGCAATTTTGTCATTTTTCGCGACGGTGTTGGAATGGGTCGAAACTTGGCAGGTTGATTGGAAACGGCCCGAGAAATTGTATTCTGGGCACAGACCAGGGATCACGGGATTTTAGACAAATTCCTTCGTTTGGGCCTCCGAATAATTAATTTTCGTATTAGTTATGTCAGATTGAAGAAGTGCCAGACAAAAAATTAAAAAAAGAAAAATCACACCAGGGGCTATTTTGTTATTTGTCGCGACGGTGTCGGAATGGGCCGAAATTTTGTAGGTTGATTGGAAATGGCCCGCGAAATATGACTCGGGCATAGACCCGAAATCACAAGATTTTTGCTAATTTCCTTTGTTTGGGCCTCCGAATAATTAATTTCCTTATCAATTATGTCGGGTTGAAGAAGTGTTGGACAGAAAATTAACAAAGAAAAACCGAACCAGGGGCAATTTTCTCATTTTTCGGGACGGTGTCGAAATGGGCTGAAATTGGGCAGATTGATTGGAAACGGCCCGCAAAATTCGACTCAAGGCACAGACTCGGGATCACAAGATTTTATCCAAATTCCTTCGTTTGTGCCTCCGAATAATTAATTTCCTTATTAATTATATCAGGTTGAAGAAGTGCTGGACAGAAAATTAACAAAGCAAAACCGCACCAGGGGCTATTTGGTCATTTGTCGCGACGGTGTCGGAATTGGCCGAAATTTAGCAGGTTGATTGGAAACGGCCTGCGAAATTGGACTCGGGGCACAAACCCGAGATCATGGGATTTTAGCTAAATTCCTTCGTCTGGGCCTCCGAATAATTAATTTCCTTATTAATTATATCAGGTTGAAGAAGTGCTGGACAGAAAATTAACAAAGCAAACCGCACTAGGGGCAATTTCATCATTTTTCGTGACGGTGTCGAAATGGGCCGAAATTTGGCAAATTGATTGGAAACGGCCTGAGAAATTGGATTCGGGACACAGACCCGGGATCATGGGATTTTAGACAAATTCCTTCGTTTGGATCTTCGAACAATCAATTTCCATATTAATTATGTCAGGTTGAAGAAGAGCCAGACAGAAAATTAACAAAGAAAAACCGCACCAGGGGCTATTTGGTCATTTGTCGCGACGGTGTCGGAATTGGCCGAAATT
>NW_019234967.1:0-275 GCF_002742605.1 Olea europaea var. sylvestris
TCGTCATTTTTCGCGACGGTGTCTGAATCGACTAAAATTTGACTGATTGATGGGAAACAAAAATCGCGCCGGGCGATTTCCTCGTTTTTCGTGACGGTGTCGAAATGGGCTCAAATTTGACCGATTGATCGGAAAAATAATCGCGCCGGGGGCAATTTCATCATTTTTCGCGACGATGTGGGAATCGTCTAAAATTTGACTGATTGATGGGAAACAAAAATCGCGCCGAGGGCAATTTCGTTATTTTTCGCGACGGTGTCGAAATGGGCTCAAAT
>NW_019234967.1:828-979 GCF_002742605.1 Olea europaea var. sylvestris
TTCATTTTTCGCGACGGTGTCGGAATCGACTAAAATTTGACTGATTGATGGGAAACAAAAATCGCGCAGGGCGATTTCGTCATTTTTCGCGACAGTGTCGAAATGGGCTCAAATTTGACCGATTGATCGGAAACAAAAATCGCGCCGAGGG
>NW_019234967.1:1379-1638 GCF_002742605.1 Olea europaea var. sylvestris
ATGGGAAACAAAAATCGCGCCGGGGGGCAATTTCGTCATTTTTCGCGACGGTGTCGGAATCGGCTAAAATTTGACTAATTAATGGGAAACAAAAATCGTTCTGGGGGCGATTTCGTAATTTTTCGCGACGGCGTCGAATTGGGCTCAAATTTGACAGATTGATCGGAAAAAAAAATAATCGCGTCGGGCACAATTTCGTCATTTTTCACAACCGTGTCGGAATCGGCTAAAATTTGAAAGATTAATCGGAAATAAAAAT
>NW_019234967.1:2165-2290 GCF_002742605.1 Olea europaea var. sylvestris
TGCCGGGGTCGATTTCATCATTTTTCGTGACGGTTTTGGAATCGTCTCAAATTTGACTGATTGATGGGAAACAAAATTCACGCCGGGAACAATTTCGTCAATTTTCGCGACGGTGTCGGAGTCGA
>NW_019234968.1:0-2290 GCF_002742605.1 Olea europaea var. sylvestris
CTTTCAATAGAAAAGAGAAAACGGGGAAAATAAACGATAAATATAGAAAATTTTCTTAGATCATTGTCGGACCACACGGACGATCGATGACCCCTCGAGTACAAACTGTTCATCATTTTCATTTTCTACATTTTACAAGGTTAGTTTTCTCTATTAAAGCTTAGTATTTTATGGTTTAGCAAAATAATTATTTATAGATTTGACTTTTGCATTCTATTTGAGGTTAATACAATTATTTAGTTTAGTATATTGATAAGTAGGTAGATCATTGAAGGTAGGAGGTTTCATTGGCAATTTTTTGTAGTATTATTGGCCTTTTTTGTAGTTTTTAAATCTTTTTTCTTAATTTGTTTTCTTGAAACTTTATTTATTTATTTATTTATTAATAATTTCTTTCTTTTAGTTTCCTTTTTACTTTCATTTTTGGTTTTTCAATTTTAAATCTTTTTGTTTTTCTTCAATTTTTATTTTTGTTATTTTTTTTATAATTTCCTTTAGTTCTACTTTTTCTATGTTAAAATTTGTTATCTTGAAACTTTATTTTTGTTTTTTTTATAATTTCTTCTTTTCTTCAATTTAATTTTTTTTCTTTTATTTTTCTTTTTTTAATATCCTTTTGTTTTTTCCATTTTAAATCCTTTTCATTTTCATTCGTTAATTTTTATTTTTCATAATTTCCTTTAATTTTTTTTTTCTAATTTAAATCCTTTTTAATTATTTTCTCTTCAGTTTATGTTTTTTTTTTTTTTAATCTACTGTCATAAACTATTTTTGCAATTTAATTTTTTTCCCTCTTTATTTTAACTCTATTTCTTTTCTTTTTTTTCTTTATCTAGAATTTTCTTTTTTATCAGTGTCCCATGTCAAATGAATTTATTTCTTGTGTATAATATTTTGCTTTATTAGTGTCCCATTATCTCTTGATTATGTTTTAACGTTTGAAATTTTGTAGGATGAATTACCACCTCGACATTAGGATAAGACGGTATCCCAAGAAAGTTATATCAAACAGTAATTTTTTTAGCTTCACAATGGTGTTAGAGGGGCTCGATGATGAGCACGTAAATATGTCACGTCAGTCCTGCCTATAGTCTCTCTATGCATTAGGGGACATGCAGTTTTCAGGCCAAGACTTTAACACATTACTATGTGAACTGCTTAAACCAATTAATTGTGATTCATCCACTTTGGGCTAGGGCATGGCAAGGTAGCTAGATTCTCTTTATTTAAGTTTGCCCTCATTATGGGACTAATGTGTACTGGTAAGGAAGAACTAATGCGTCATATTCCTACAAACAAAAGGATCCCGAATCAATATTTTCCAGGGAAAAACCGATTGTAAGTCTAATACAATTAGAGGTTGCATTAGAAAAAATGTGGCCACATGTTGGATAGATTGAAGTTGAGATTGGTGTCTATCATTGAGAACGTCCTAAGATATCAACACCAAAAGGCATTGATTGACATTTTTCATTTGTAGGTTGATGATATTGATGCATTTAAAAATTATCCATGGGGTCAGAGATGTTATGTGAATATACTATGTATACTCAAGAGGAGACATTCGATGCCCAAGCCAACTAAGCACGATTGTAAGTACGATCCATATAGCTTTCCGTTGGCCATGCATGTAAATGTTTAATCCAATAAACATTAAACCTCTCATTAAATTCATATACATAATATTGTAAATGTTGTAGATATAGGCATACGAGGTATAGTGCCTTAGCTGACATGTAGGTGACCAGGATGAGGCTCGGATGCTTTATTGGCTAGCAAAAGATATGCCAAGTGCTAAAGAATTGTCAACTATCCTTGATGATCCTAAGTTGAGTGATAGTATATTTACGATTTACATTGTATGTCCATTTTTCGGCTCAATATATGATCATTAACTTGTTAAAATATCAATATGTCAGTTTGAATTTCACACTAGTTGACGACAACGATGGAGGAGGGAGATCAGAGATATGTTTGTGAATTATCTATTCCACCTACTCAAGATGATCCATTGACCGAGGCCATTCATGTTCAAGATATGTTACATTAATTTAATATAATTTGTTAATTACTGTTTTGTGTTGTAAAGAATTAATAAAATTATTATTTTTTAATCTTCTTATTTGTGTAAGAGAGCTGTTCAGTAAATCGACAATTACCTTGATCTAGGAGATCACCTCCAACAATGAGATAATCTTTATCAAGAAGATTTCTTTCTCCCACACCCAAACATCTCCCCCCGTGGATCTTCTACATCCAATCAGACATATTACCTTGATGATTTGTTTAT
>NW_019234969.1:0-2290 GCF_002742605.1 Olea europaea var. sylvestris
TTTCCGAATTGGGGTCATAATAGCGATTCCGATAACCGTAGCCAAAGTTATGGCCAAATTACCAAAGACGCGTCAAATTCCCCAAATTATGGAAATAATGGTGATTCACTTTCCATCTTTGCGCCGATCCACCATCTTATGGTATCTCAGCTCCATCATCGTGCTATCTGACAAATCAGCATCACTTGACTCGGATCCTCCTGCATCAATAGGGTTCTTACATAAATTGATGGTAGATTGACAATCAGAGTATACAATCATATTATCACATAAAATACCTAGTTCATTAAGTAAACCCCTGAACTCCAAACTACTTTAATAGCTTTAGATGCAGAAATATAGTTAGATTCAGTAGTAGAAAGAGCAGCAATATGTTGGAGTTGAGACTTTCAACTCTTACAAGAGTCATACAAGTAAGCACATAAGAAGAAATAGACTTCCTTAGTGTCCATAAAACTTTTAAGTTTCATATCCTTATTAGTAGTTTATAAACTAAACGTACATCAGAAGTACTCTTCAAGTACTTAACCAACTATTTTAACACTTCCCAATGTTTGGAATCAGGATTGGACATGTAACGTACTTTTTTTAGCAAAGACATCCACACATGCCTAGTGAGTTTTTAGGCTCCAACAAGAAAGGTCGATAGGGATTAAGGATTTTCCATATATATCATAAAATAGGCCATTATACATGGAGGGAGGGGGAAAAAAACCTAACTTTCTTAATACAATATAGCAACAAATTTCGTTGAATGAATGGAAATCAATAAATTGAAAAGAATTACTTTCCATACAAAGAAAATAAATATGAATGAAACCCAATCTATAAATTTCCAAGCTTGGGCAGTCCATGTCTATCACTCTGCACAACTGTCCTAATCTATCGAGGTAAGTCGAGTAGTCCATACTCTTAATACTGATGCTAATCTCAACTCTTTGAAGTAAGCGAGTCTCCAACCTAGTTTTCTTCTCTATAGATGTGGGGAACCATGTCTCTGTTGAAAAAGATGAGGTCTTTGATCTCTTTAAGAATGCTTTAAATCATTCATGGTCTTCCACCATTGGTGATGCAGTGAAAAGCTACAGTTGAATTTACCTCAACCCAAATAGCTGAAATTAAGGCAACACAAAAAAATCATGAAACCGCATACCGAACCGAAATCATTGATTTGAAGCCGTTGATTCATGTCCACGTGGACTCACAGTTTTTATTTCCTCAAACCAAACCAAACCGTTTCAAAATGGTTTGGTTTAGGTTTCGATTTTCAAAAACTACACAAAATTGAACCAAACCAAAGCGTTTTTACATTTTTTAATTAAAACATTAATTTTATTAATTTTTAAATTTTATAGGTTTCACTTGTCAGAAAGAAATACCAATATAGCAATACAAATTACAATTGACCCATTAAAATAGTCGTAGAAAGTAAATTAGGTTCATCATTATTGGTCAATGGTTTAACAAGTTCACAACACTTATTCTCACACAATATTTAAACTAAACTAAAATGATTCCCAAATCATATGAAATGCCGGAAAAAAAACTATATTTTCGACAATCCAAATTATAATTCAACAAAACTACGGCAACAAATCACGTCCAAAGTTTCAGAAGCCCTAACATAAATTCTCATTTCCCAAACATTTGATGCTTGTTTCCCACTGTTGAATGAATCGTCAGTCGCCTTTTGCCTGTTAATCTGTTAATTTCTACTTGAATCGCGTCTTTCCTTTTTCTCTCTCTATAACTCTCAAATTCTCATTAAAGCCATTTTTTCATTGTTATTTCTTTTAATTATTGTTTTTGAACTTATTATACAATTGTGGGTTGTGATTTGGATAGAAAAATGACTATTGTGTGCCTAAATGATTAAAAAACTTGTTTGTGATTTGGAAAGAATGAAGGACAAAGCATATTGATTGTATGAAAATATTAAAGTTCCATAACTAGTATTATTACCTTCTACTTTGATAAAGTAGTTAGAGAATGAAATTCGTCAATTTCGAATAAGCCTAAACTCTATCAATTTTTATACATCTAAACTTATCAATTCTTATTTAACATCTTACTAGCAGGACGAAAGGATTTCCAACCAAACTATAATATAAGAATGTGACTCTACCTTTATCAACCGCTATATGACAATATGAAAGTCAAATAAGAAAAGGTAAATAAAAATGAAGAAAAATGTATTTGTTTTTTAACATCTTTTAGCAACCAACTTTGAAAATAATTTATTCATGAGTTTCATGGTAAATATGAATGTAATTTAACATTATTAATTCTA
>NW_019234970.1:0-2289 GCF_002742605.1 Olea europaea var. sylvestris
CCCTGACACTCGACTAAGAATATGCACACAATTCCAATGGAGAAAAAAATGCAAAAAGAAAAAGAACCAACCATGCCAAAGGAGGACAGAAATAGTTAAGTCAATTCATCGAACATGTGGCGTGCGACACTTCGGCACAAATTTCCAAGCACACAAGAGACGTAACCATGCAACCAAACACAAACTCACAAACTAGGAAACATGCTCTTCACAAAGAAACAAACCACACGCAAAACGGAGTTACGGAATGGAGGAACCAAAGCGATGAACATGGATGAAAATCACACAAAACATAAGTAAAATACAAGCACATATCAAGCAAAAATCACACAATGCTATGTAATACATGAATTCAACGTGCAAGAAACTTCAATCCAACGATGCTAAACATGCTAGAGGCTATGAACTCATGTAATAGAAGCAATGAATCAAACAAAATGGAAAGAAATGAGGAAAAATAAAAAAAACGAAAAAAAAATGAAAACAAATGGAAAAACCTACCTCAATTGACGTTCAAAATGGAATTTTGATGTTGAAATTGGGTGATATTGCTTCGAAACAATCAATTTAGAAGATTTGGGGAAGAAATGTCAGCTCAAAAGAAGAAACGGATGAAAACGGAGGCTAAATTTGAAAATTTAAATGCGTGAAATGAACCAGGAATTGAAAAACCCACACTGTCGCTCGAGCGAGACAGTCAGCGAGCCTCGAGCAAGAGTGTTCTGTTAATGACGCTCGAGCGAGGTATAAACGAGACTCGAGCGAAAAGGCAATTTTCAAAAATAGCACTAAGATTTTGAATTCTTCGAAAAATGGCATAACAGTAGGAAATTTACGAAAATAGCCCCGAATTTCAAAACTTTAACATGTGGAACCGAATATGCAATCGAGCCCAAACAAAAACATAAAGTCACAAACCCGATACCCAGCATATAGACAGAACATAAGTCCACACAGAGATCAAATACCCGTGGAGTCAAGTGTATACAGACCAACACCGTGAAAAGTGTCACGTAGTCCATGCAAGCTAGACTCAAAACCTTAAATTAGTGAGAAGGGACACGTGAAGCTAACCAAACAAAGGTGTATGTCGACCAAGTGACAATCAAATCCAATACCACGAGGACCTATATCAAATGATACAAATGTCACATTTTTACTCCCCCTAACTTAATGATCTCATGTTTTTTTTTTTTTTTAAAACAAGCGAACTTAAGTGCAATGCTATCCTCATTAGGCGACAGAAATGACCCCCGTAGCGAACGTTGGGCCGATGACTCCCAAGCTAGACGACCTTAGGGAACCAAGTTAAAAACCCCTCGGGCTTAATAGTTCGAGTCAAATAGGCCCCAAACATAGCAAAAGTTCGACAATATACAATAAAAATGGGTAAAGACATTATGATTAGGTGACACTCGTCCTAGATCAAGTCAAATGGACACACAACCCCAATCATAGTAGACCACCATCCCAAGTCTCACCCATGCGGTCAAGTCTCATTTACAGGACTACGGTGTGCACTGTGCAAAGGTGAATGACGAGCCATATACCCAAAACTCCACAGACAAAGTGAACTTAGATGGAACCTCAGAGTCGTACATATGATGAATAAAAGAGTACGAGTCTAAATGCACATGTCAGAGTCAAAGCATATAAGGCACACATATAATCAAAACCCCAATCAAAAATTTTTTTTTATTTTTTTATTTTATTGAAACACACAAATAAAACTTGCAAACTAAGACTAAACAAACACACAAACATGCAACACATATGCAATGTGATGAAAGTATGAATGTGTATG
This sequence comes from Olea europaea var. sylvestris, assembly GCF_002742605.1. Lineage (NCBI taxonomy): Eukaryota > Viridiplantae > Streptophyta > Magnoliopsida > Lamiales > Oleaceae > Olea > Olea europaea. The sequence continues at coordinate 1,805 of NW_019234970.1, forward strand.
AACACATGATCAAATAGGTGAACTAACACCTATAGCCGACCGAAGCGATTCGAACCTCAACCCATCTAGCGGTTTTGTAAGTAGGTCAGCCAATTGATTCTCAGTAGACACATGGTCGAGGAAACAACTTGTGATTCAACCAGCTCTCGAATGAAATGATGTCGTATATCGATGTGTTTTGTACGAGAGTGCTGAATGGGATTCTTAGAAATGTTAATCGTACTTGTATTATCACAAAAGATAGTCATAGTCCCTTGACTAATCCCATAATTACTAAGCATTTGTTTCATCCAAATAAGTTGAGTACAGCAACTCCCTGCAGCTATGTATTCAGACTCTGCCGTGGATAAGGATGTTGAGTTTTGTTTCTTACTTAGCCAAGCTACGAGATTGCTACCCATATAAAAACAACCCCCGGTCGTACTTTTCCTATCATCTGCATTTCCGGCCCAATCGGCGTCGGAGTATCCTGCCAAGTCAAGATT
>NW_019234971.1:0-2289 GCF_002742605.1 Olea europaea var. sylvestris
ATCCTTTTGCGAATTTCTTTTCCTAACCGGAAAGCCTACATTGTACGCATATCGTTTGTAAAAATCAAACATTTCTTTTTCATCGCTAAACCTCATACCTACTTCGGGCACAATCATACCATCTAGTCCTACAATTCCATTGTCCACTACATTCGCATTTTCCAACATCTTATTGTTATCTGATTCTAACAACATATCGTTGTCTGCCTCTTCCGAAATTCCTTTCGCTGCGACAAACAAAAAAAAAATTGTAAAGTTTATATATGTAAACCTCTTGAAACCAACTTCACTTGAACAAGGACAAATTAACAACATATCCGATTGCAAGTAACAAAAATCAGCAAAATTAAATCCATTTCCAAAATACAGAATTGCAGTATCAGTATCTATAACCCAGCCCCAGAAAACTTAAAAATGACAGGATAAAATGAAACGTTTAGGTGACTTCCAGATTAGAAGTGATGAGAAGTTCCGTTCTACAAAATATTCTTGCGTATTTTGGCCCCAATTTTCCATAATACTTCGCCGCACATTTTAAGAAACTTTAAACATTTTCACTTGACATATTGATCAAATGGGTTAATTTTCTAAGAAATAACGTGTTGCATTTAACTTCACTAGAAGGCAGTTCTTATACATTTTTCTTTACAAAGGTTCAATTTCTATCAAACAGTCTGCATATTCATTCATTTTCACGGTTGCTAATGTCCTTATGAAAGCTTTTCCAAACTGCACTAGATTAAATCGAATGGAATTAGTGTAAAAAGACATCACTTAATTGTAGTCAATCCATCAGGAAAAAATCTGTTTGGTCCAGTACGAAAAAATGCAAGGGAAAGAGTATACCTTTGTTCCTAAACCCTACAGCAGTATCAAACCAAAAATGGGAAAGGGGAATACCTGGGTCCGTCATCTCTTCGACTGAAACCAGATTTCGACTTCCACTTTGCCTCTCGACTGTAGCCATTGTTGGATATTTCATAGAACGCCAAGCGACGACTGGAAATCGCGGCCAATAGATATTAGTGAACAAATTGAACGAACTGATGCGAAATGAACCCGGCGTCGGACCGGCGTCAAAATTTCCCCTTTCTGAAGAAGAAATGCGTCCAAAATTTTCCCCTTTATGAAGAAGAAATGGGCAAGTGTAAATAATTTTTGGCAGAAGAGGAGCCCCGCTTTCCCGGCAAAGACGAGAGTTGCAATTTCACGCAACTTTTGAATGGAATGCTACAAGAACGTCCAGCCCCAAAGTCAAATGACAGAAATGGACCCCCCACCGCCTAAACCAATTATTTAATTTTTTGGACAAACCCAGGGGAGCGTGTAAACGAGCGGGTAAGTGGACGAGTACAACTAGCTTTATGGTTGACCGGTCAATCGAACCTTGCAAACCGTGATTAGCTGATATTCATGATGAATGCCAGCCGTGGCAACTTGAACTGCAGTTGACCGTGGTTCAAGGGTTGAGATTTTTTTTTTAAATTTTTAGTTATTTTAATAAAAAAAATTTAAAATAAAAATCCAACAATATCATCCAACCATGCTATGTTGCCGGGATGATTTGACAGCCTACGTGACAACACATTAACAATAGGGAGAGCATTTTGTTTGGAATTTTTTATTGAAATGAGTCCACGACTCTTTCTATCAACTCAGCTTAAGTCAAAATCAAGGTGTAAAGGTTTGAGGGAAGAAAAAAAAAATCGTTCAAGTACGAACCTTAAAATTTTCTAATTGCTGATGAAATTTTGTGATTGAGTTGAGGAGGTTGGGCTCATAAATAGAAATGGTGTTTCATTGTTGTGATTAATAGCAAAATTGGAAATCAAACACATCCCCCAATATTACTTCAATTTGGGGATTGATTAATTTTCAAATTTTTTATGCATTCTGGTTAGATTACGGACTATGGGCTATGTTAATTACTTGGAGTTGATTAGTTCATTATTGGTTGCAAAATTTGGACTTAAACACAGTTAAAATAGCAATGAATTCAAATGGTATTTTCCTTGAACGCAAGCTGCTCGATAAAATTCCCCAATGAACCTCACCTCGATATTTTCACACCAAATTCGCATGACACGCACTAGCATTGAAACATACCATATCTTTATAAAAAAATTTACATTTGCATCTGATTTGGTTCAACTTTTACATGAAAGTATCATGCGACAAGAAAGGGGTTGCGTCCCCTGCTTCTGTCCAGCTTCTTTCCCTATTTTTGCATACAAATTTGATATATTTGGGTATTATTCATTGGTTACGGGCATGGGCGGAGGTTGGCGA